>NC_090921.1:1247691391-1247994725 GCF_040938575.1 Ambystoma mexicanum
GCCTATGTTCTGAAACTAACCTGCCTTCATCTATGAAAGTTCACCTTACTTAAGAATTCACACGCCTGTTTGAAACTGTCAGCAGTTGGTGATTCTTACTGAATTTTAATTACTGTGGTCCCACATAGAGTGTGTGTGTATATATATATATAATATATGTGCCATTCTTTGAATAGAACTGCCTGAGTACAAGGTGTTATTATTTATATGTATATATTTTAATGAAACTTATTTAATATAAAGAAGCTGTGTTATCACCTAACATAGGGTGGACATTCTTTTGTGGAGGCTTGGGGACTCGCTGTACTTAAGAAAGAGCCAGCATAACCTCCTGAGAGCTTAAGCCTTGGTTGCCTGTCCATAAGTACCATATAGAGAACCTTGGCTGGAGTGCTCTGTGCCAACCATATAGAGGGCATAAGAATAAATACCCCCTCCAGTCTTTAAAGTAGATTTCTAGAGAAATGTAGTGGCTATAATTGTTTTTTCATGAGGAAATGTGTTTGTTTGTTTATGGATCTTTATCTTATGTGAAGTGGGCAGTGCAATCTTGCACGCAATCACGTGACAGAGGATTTCCATATTTTTCTAGCATTTTATTTTTCAGGGTGGCTGTCGGTGATACACCATCAAACTGATTCCTTCAACTTGTATATGTCTTATTGAGTCAAACTGCAGTGAGGAACAAACAGTTACTGCAGGAGATTCCAGATCTATACTTACTAGGTTTCTGTAGGAAACCCCTCCGAAATGTAACGTTGATGCTTACTTGAAGCCTTAATTAGTGCTTTAAAATGCACAACATTTGAAACTTATGTTTGCAAGGGTTTACAACATAATTATTTAATAAAGTCATGTTTACTCAAAAGACTGTACTGAAAACTGTTTGCAAAGTTTTACAACTATTCGTAAATGCTGTAAACAAAATGTTTACTCTAAATGACAATGTCAAAGCATACATTAGGTTTGCATAGGTTTACAAATAATCATAAATACTGTATACACAATGTTTACTCATATTTACGAATTTGAAGTGTACACTAGGTTTGCAAAGGTTTACAAATAACACATTCTGTGTAAATAAAATGTTCAGTTGTGTATGACATCTTACATATACCTTAGGTTTACAAAGTATGCTTGTTTTGTAAACCATGGTAAACTTAGGGTTTACAAATATGTGGAACATAAAGTCCAAATGGACTTGCATAACTACAAGGTTTGCATTTGTGTGAACACAATGTAAACCATAATTTTACACAAATGTTTCAAACATGTGTAAACCTTTGTAAACTTATAGTTTGCATAGGTTTGCTTGCAGTTTACCAAATTGGTAAACCTTGATTTTCATGCAGTGTTACACAATGCTTTAGAGCCCTCCTTAACCTTCACTTTGAGATGAGGGCATTTACCTCTGTATGCCCCCTTCTGCTGGCAGACGGGATCCCATGTCCACAATATAATGGACCTACAAAAGAAAATCAAACTTATTTACACAATGGTGAAGACCATTCCTCTCTCCCCTTGCCTTAGGAAGAGAGAATTTACCTCCTCACACTCCCATGTGCTGAGTGGATGGTCCTCCTTATAATTGGCTTCACTCTATATTTTATCCTGTAGTGCTGCCTTGGAGAAGTTCCCGTTACTTTTCCATCTTTTACTCTATAATATATACTTTGATGTCATTTTATACAAAACGTCTATATACTGCCACGTGGTCTTGTCATACTTCCCTCACTCTCCATCAACTCACTCCACACACTCACAATGCCTGTGAACCTCTCTTCATGGGACTGGTCACTGTAGATGGGCACCGCACCCCAGGCTGCACAGCTGGGTCGACCCCAATCTCACAGAGAATCTAGGATCACGTTGTTGTCACCAATTTAAAAGGATGTCAGCCCCAAAACTGGGGAATAAAAACAACTGAATAACAAAATAGGTACTGCACCTCTTTGCAAGGGAAAACAAAATGGAATACATGCAAAATAGGTCTCAAATGGTCCCGTAGAACTGAACTGAAACGGAGCTCATCTTAGCTCAAAGAGTTACAGCTTATATTCTGGAAATTCTGCAAATGACCAAATACTATGCATCATTTATTTATTTTTATGTATTTGAATTTGTAAAGCGCACTAACAGCCCATAGGCATTGAGGCGTTGATGCAAAGAAGTGTCTTAGTTACTGGAACAGTTAATTGCTCTGGGTTACAGTGAGCATAAGGCATAACATTGTAAGACATAGGGGGTTACAGGTTATAGTAAAGTATTTATACAGTGAATGCTCACCTCAGAGTGGCACTGTTATACAAGCAACCAGATTTGTATTGCTTTCCGGAAAGCTAGGAGTGAGTCAATGCTTCTGAGGTGGGGAGATAGTGAGTTAAAGTGTATCGCAGCCATGACCGGGAAGCTGGAGCATCCTACACGAACCCTAAGTGACTTGGGAATGGTGATGCGGTTGGTGTATGTAGTTTGATGTGTCTGTCTGTGATAGGTTTGGAGATTCTCTGAGATAGGTAGGGGGGGCTGTGTTGTGGTAGCGTTTGTGCATGAGGGTGAGAGTTTTAAAGATGATCCGCTCTTTAATAGGGAGCCAGTTGACTTTTTTCCTGGCCGCTGAGATGTGCTCTCTTTTGGAGATGCCAGTGGCTGCCCTGAGGGCATTATTTCGACTGTCTGGAGTTTATTGATATTTTTGGAGTAGGTGCCTGCTAGTAGGGTGTTACAATAATCAAGCCGGGACCCGATTATTGCTCTTGCTATGGTGAGAGCAATGTATAATAATGTGTACAACATAATCCCACTGCCCTATTGGCTACCACCTATAGAACCTGCTAATCCCCCTATAGTCCCTTGACCCATTGGCCACATCTACACCATCGCCACTCACCTGGACACATACTACATCATCACTTTCGAACCCAAATATATAATTGGTGGGTTCTTATCAATACGTTTGTAAATTTGGAACCATCACGTGATGTGCACCCTTCTGTTCCAGACGCGATCAAAGTACTTTGGTGAGGCCAAAACTGCTTTTGATGAGTCAGCAAGCTTCCTCATAAACCAGATGCCATGGCACACACGAGCTACACCCCTGGCCTTGTAGTAAATGTATTGGCATCACCTCTGCTCCTTTTGTCCCAAATCACAAGACGTTCCAGACACAGCTCCCCTTATTTCCTACCAACTCCAGGTGCCCAGGTATACCGGGGCCAGGGCACAGCTTAAGATCCAGAATTGTGAGGCTTTGTTTGCTTAAGTTGTGTGTCTAGGTGTAATTCATATGGGCCACGGGATGAGGGCATTAGTGTTCTAAATGTTTGCCTAGTTCTTTGGCATTAAAGAGCCTTGTGCCCTATTCGCATGGATTTGCTCTTGAAAGGGTGCATTTCTGCCTGCTCTTCTACCAATTAACATTCTGTTCCCACCACGTTCAAACCCCACAGCTGTATACAATTAGTGCTTATCTGTGCACCATGGGTGCCTCTGACCTCTGCTTCTCTCCTGTCAAACCTGAAAGGGGACTTGTTTTTGGAGCTAAACTACCAGAGCCATAGCTCCAAACCAAGTTATGTGCTCTCTTCTAGTCATCGTGTACTAGGCCTTAATATAGAAAATGGCAACACTTTTGCAAAGTTAATACACTGCCTCTGCTTTTATCAGACTACCTTGCTGACTCCATCTACCACTTTTTTCAATCCTTTCTGCACATCACACTCTTCAATGCCACTACAGTGCATCAATTAAACACTGGGCCTATCATACTGTCTTATCTATGATCTTTGCAACCACAACATTAATACATGTGTTGCTCTTGCTGTTTTGCTATATGTAAGTATCTAATATGTTTCAGACCTAAATAAGACAATTGGGGTCATTACGACCCTGGCGTTAAGGGTTTAACGGCGCCGTAAAAGGTGTCGGCGCCGTTAAACCCTTAACGCCTGATTACGAGGTCCCTTTGCGGGACCCGACCTTAACAGTAGGGTGCCGCAAAGGTACCTCGGTGCTAATTACAGTACCGCAATTTGCGATACCGTACTTAGCGCTTTCCCCAGTCCCATTGAGCCCTATGGGGCAAAAATGCGAATGGGGAAGGGCCATGGTGAAATGGGGAAATACCGCCCCGCCAACCTTGGAATGGGGTGGCATTTCCCCATTCCACCATGGCGGACTCGTTACAACACTGGCACCAACCATGGTGCTAATAGCGCCATGGTTTAGCGCCAGGGTTATAATGAGGTCCAATATATGCAATGTCCATAGCACAACTTCCACTCTGCTCCCACGATTGTATTTATTTATGTATGTGTTATTTATTTATGTATTTATTTATAACACACTGAATAGCCTGCAGGCATCAGACCGCACATGAACAAAAAGGACAACAAATGAGGATGGGAAATGAGAGGCCAGGTAGGGTGTGGGATGGATTAGCTAAAACAGTGCAATCTTTAAGTTCTACCTGAAATGCAGGAGATTATTTTCCTGTCTCGAGTTCCACAGCTGGGTTGCACGGAATGGGAATGACCTACCCAAGCCTCTTGTCCATTTAAAAATGAAACAGGATGCCAGGGCCTTGCCCATTGACCATAAACATCTGCCAAGGACGTAGTGAGTTATTGTGGTATTCAAGTAAGATGAGACCTTGCCATAGAGGCAGTGGTGGACAATGGTGCATGTTTTAAAATTGATGCAGTCTACTACGGACAGCCAGTGCAGGTCTTTCCGGTGTTTTGATATGTGCTCCTTCCAGGGGACCCTTTTGATGATGTGTACAGCATCATTTTGGATGCGCTGGCATCTTTGTTGGCTGAAAATAGTAGCCCCGAGAAGCAGAGCATTGCACACGTCCAGCCTAGGTAAGATGATGGACCGGGCTATTGTGGCCGTGTTTTCTTCGGTGAGGAATAGTCGAATATTTCTAAGAAAGCGAAGATAGTAGAAACAATTTCTGCTAAACATTTTTGTATGTTATTCCGAGTCCATGGACGATGTCACACTCAAATCGTTTTCCTAAACATGGACTTTTTTGCCTGGATGGGACACTGCAGGCGCATCCCAGCAGTGGAAAGACAGAGCAGAATGGAGAGTTGGAAGCAGTGGAGAGACTGAACACGTGGGGAGTGCCAAGACAGTGTAGAAGGATTTTGTAAAACGAAAGGGAACAAGTGGACAGGAGGAGGTATTGAAAAGTTAAAGGGGTGGCAACGAAGAAAGCAAGATCAGAAGGTGATAGAGAGCAATACGAGGTGGTGAGAGCTACAGGAGTGACAGTGAGGGTGGTCATATTAGAAGGAGAATTGTTTCAGGAGGAGATGATAACATCAGGAGTCATGAGTGGATGTCAAGAAGAGGCAGTAGGAATCAGGCTGCCGGTGTTGGTGGTGATAACACCAGAGGCTTGGACTGACATCAAGGAAATGATATCGTAGGACTATTCAGAGATATTGTTTGGAATAGTTGGAGAAAAGTACCCTATGACAAGGCGGTGGTAAGGAAGGTGGTACAGAGAAGGTTGAAAGGGTGATATTAATGGGAGAAGGGGATAACCAGGAAGTGAGTAATTCTTGAAGAGGAGGAGGGTTAGCAGTATCAGCAGTGAGAGAGACCATAATAGACCTGGTGATAACTCCCCCAGAGGAATGAGGAGTAATACGTAAGTCAGAACATGAAGGAAGAACAGGGTAACAGCTGGGGGCATGACATAGCTAGCAGGACCAGGCAGCCCAAAGCAAAACCAGATGGTGGGAGGAGGAATAGGAATGCCACATATTAGGGGAGACTATTGTGACATGAGATAGGTGAGTTTTGAAAAATGAGGAGGGAGACAAAGCCAGAGCACACCACGGGTACCCCACTCTTTAGCTCCCTGACAGCGACATCCACTGACCCACCTTTGGTAAGACTTTGAGGCAGAATCTTGTACGGGACTCCGGAAACTCTGCACCTAGATTATAAAACAAATAGTTGGGTCACCCTGAGTTTGAAAGCATGGAAGGGTTAAGGTAATCCCTCTGGAATGGTACCGACTAGGACAATCAAGCCAACGTCTTGTAAGGGCCAGGAACTGCAGCCAGAGGAGAGACATTCATAAAGGGGAGGCTTTCTGATGGGAGGGACCTGATCCTGTTTAGATAAAAACATCCTGGCCTTTTCCTTTGTTGAAAGAATCCCAGTTTCATTTAAGTTGGCACCAGTTACAAAGAAATCTCACATGGTCTTGGCATCCTTCTTGGTCTCTAATATGACCATGTGACATTGCCTAAAGAAATCACATGTGCCTTACATAGAGTTGCTCTACTCCCATACCTAAAAAATGGATGAGTGCTTAAGACTGCTTACACATACTTTCTCACCTATACATTTCATGTGTGCCTAAGACTACTTTGGTATACTCCTTCACCTACAAAAATCATGTGCACCCATTCCTACAAAAAAATGTGTGCCTAAGACTGCTTTGACATGCTCCCATGCATACAAAATGTATGGTTGCCCACGACTGCCTGCAAAAGTACAATACTGTTTTGGTCTACTCCCATGCATACAAAAAGCATGCATTCCTAAGATTGCTTTGTTGGACATCCCTGTTTACCAAAAGCACCTGTGCATATGCTTTGGCATTCTCCTCCACTGACAAACTTCATGTGGCCTAACAATGCTTTTGAGCTTCCCCAAACCTCTAAAAAGCATGTGTGCTAAGACTGCTTGTGCTTACCCCCTTACCAAACGTACATGTGCCTTACACTGCATTGGCACCCGCATACCTGCAATATGCATTTGTGCCTAACAATGCTGATGTTCTATTATAGATGTAATACTTCTCTAACTTAAACTACAAATAATCCTCACAGCTGCTGGGCCCAAACTATACAAAATCAGCTTCTGTCACCTATAATCGAAAATCAGGCTTTGAAAGCAGGTATGTCATTTTGGAGCTGCCAGGGGTCGCAACTGTGACGCCTGACGTCTCCCTTGCTACCCATGTGGTCGCCCTTTGTAACGCTCACCTGGTTCCCACGGGGGCGCTGGTCTAGTCGGGATTGCTGTGGCCTCTTCTAGCGTGATGCGCAGGACCCGGAACACCGATTGGACAGGACCTCCAAATCGTGCTTGCCTGGCCCGTAGGAATATCATTCTGCAGATGAGAAAGGGGTTTAACAGTCTGCAGAATAGTGTGCTAGCTCCCCCCTTCCCCCCTTCGTTCCTCTCTAACTTCCTCCAAACCCCGGTTTAAGCACACCTTATGGTTTGGAAGGATGAACTCTCCATCCTGCTTCTGGTGCAGGGGCGCGCGTTCGTCCAGTTACTTCACTGGTTTTCAGAATGGTGCTAGCAAAATCTGCTTGACTTTCCTGAGCGATGCGCCGTAAGTATGAAAGTTCAAAGTTCAAGTGAGGCCCCCTTTATGTTGTCTTTCTAACCTGTGATCTGTCCTTTATTTCAGGTGCAGAATGAAGGCGATGCATCGAGGGGTTAAACTGCCGAGGTGAGTAGTGATGAGGGCGATCCCTCTAAATGTCCTTATCATTCCCCAGAAATGTCTCTTGTCCTTTCCCCATAGGGGCCGGGGTACGGTACCTGCCAACGGGGCGGCGCCGACCCGAAATGTGGAAGAAAAGCCGGTAAGTATGATGGCTGTTAATCAGGCTTTCCTTCTGTGTTCCTTCTGCTCACCTTTTGTTTCTTCCTCTCTCCCCTAGGTGCAGAGATGTGGCATCCGATGCTGACAGCCGCGATGGAGCCGGGAGATGTCTCGAGGACAGGTGAGTGAAGCGTGGCGCTGCAGCGAGCAACGCAATGCTTTTAAATGGAAGTCTTTCTTCAGGGATGCTGGCGAGAAGATTCCGGATGCAGGTAAGAAGTTTGAAATAGTCCTTGGTTTTCACCTTTCTCTTCTCTTCCTTCCTTACAGGTCTTCCAGGTTCGAGGTGGGCGTGGCTGGAGTCCAGGAGCAGGAGCAGACATGGTGAGCGTTAAGCTGCAGGAAGCAGAACAACGCGAAGCATGAGCTGCTGTCTGGGCGTGGCTTAAATAGCTTCCAAAGAAGTCCCAGGTATGTATCCTTCCCCAACTAGGTATGTATCCTTTCCTGGCCACGCCCGAGTGAAAAAATAGTCCCTATGAAATAATATTCCCTTTCAGGTCTCAGGGAGGCCTGAAGCGTGCAGCATGGTCTGCATCAGGTAAGTGCACAAAACACCTCCCTTTATGAGCCTGGCGCCTATGGCACCAGGACTGATGTCCAACATGAGCCTGGCGCCAAAGGCGCCAGGACTGAGTCCAAAGAGCCCCTATAAGGGGCCGCTGGGCTTTTACCCGAGGGCATGATGCCTGCTTCCGGGGGTGCTGGGCCTGGCCTGGTGCTCCGGGGGTAGGCATCATGACAGCACCCCCCACCAAGGCTCCTCCCAAGGTCGTTCCTTCTGGAGGTTTCGGTTTGTTTGGGAAATTCCAATGGAACCTTTTTACCAGCCGAGGTGCATGTACGTGATCACTGGGTTCCCAAGACCTTTCCTGAGGCCCGTACCCTTTCCAATCAATTAGATAGAAAAGTTTTGATTTTGAGATCTTAGAATCCAAAATGTTCTTCACCTCGAATTCAGCCTCCCCATCTATCTGAATCGGTTCTGGTGGCTTTGTTAATCTGGTTCCTGGGTGCACTGGTTTCAAAAGTGACACATGAAAAACGGGGTGAATCCGCATGTTAGCTGGTAGATCGAGCTTAACTGCCACTGGGTTGATTATAGCTTTGATCGAGTAAGGGCCTAAATACCTTGGATTAAAAGTTTGAGGCCCCTTGAGTGATAGGTGTTTGGTAGCCAACCATACTTGATCCCCTATTAGGTATGGAGGCGCCTCTCTTCGATGCAGATCCGCATTCTTTTTGTATTTCCCTTTCGCATGTTGCAAATGTGCAGTTGCATCCTTGAAGGCTTGAGTAATCGTAGAATGCAAATGGTCCACTGCGGGCATTTTAAGGCTCAGAGGTGAGTCCAAGTCTGAAGTACGAGGTTGATGTCCATATAGGGTATAAAAGGGGCTCTGACCAGTTCCAGAGTGTATCAAGTTATTGTATGCATATTCATCCACCCATAAAATGTCCTTCCAATTACCCTCCGATTGGTGCAACACACATCGTAGATATTGTTCAAGGGTCTGGTTCGTTCTCTCCGTCTGACCATCGGTCTGTGGGTGGTGGCTGGTCGAGAGTCTTACGTCGATTTGTGCCAGTTGACAACACTTTTTCCAAAAATGAGAAATAAACTGGCTTCCCCGATCGGAGACTAGTATGGACGGGAATCCATGCAAACGGATGATATTTTCGAGGAATTCCTTGGCAAGAACAAAGGCTGAAGGTAATCCTTTCAACGGAATAAAGTGGGCTATTTTGGAAAATAAATCCACCACGACCAGAATAGTATTGTAACCATTACAAGAGGGCAGGTCCATGATAAAATCTAGTGACAGGGTGTGCCAAGGTGCTGGTGGAATGTCTAAGGGCTGAAGAAGACCGGCGGGTTTTGTCTTTTGACCTTTGTTTTGGGCACAAACTCCACAGGACATCACGAAAGATTTAATATCCTTTCGCCAGGAAGGCCACCAGAATTGTCGTTTAACCTTTTCCTCTGTTTTGGCAATGCCAGGATGTCCTTCCATCAGGGTATCATGATGACGGGAAATAACCAGTTCTTGCAATTCCTTTTCTGGCAAAAATAAGCGTCCTTGGAAGTAAGGTAAGCCATCCTTGACTGAAAAGTTAGACCCCCTTTTGATCCAATCCTGCAAGGCTGAAGAGTCCAGGAATTGTTTCACTCGTGCTTGAATGTCTTCAAGGGTTTGTAAAGTGGTTATCCCCAAAATTCTTTGTTCGGGAATTATCGGCACAGGTTCTGAGTTTGTGTCTATTTCTTCCATTCCAATTCGGGATAGAGCGTCCGCCTTACCATTCTTATAGCCGGGGCGGTAGGTGATTACAAAATCGAACTCAGCAAAGAACAAAGCCCATCGGAGCTGTCGAGACGATTGAGCCTTAGCAGTTTTTAAATATTGTAAATTTCGGTGATCAGTGATCACGGTGATGGTATGCAGGGCGCCGAGGAGATAATGCCGCCAAGCCTTAAAGGCGGACTTAATGGCTAATAGTTCCTTATCGGTGATCGCATAATTTATCTCCGGCGGCGAGAACTTTCTGGACCAAAATTCTACGGGGTGCAGTTGTTTGGTTTCAGGGTCTCTCTGAGACAGGACAGCTCCCATGGCTAAGCTGGACGCGTCGGTTTCGACTATATATGGGAGATCGGGACGCGGGTGCTTCAAAATAGGTGCGGACGTGAACTTAGCTTTCAACTCCTGAAAGGCCTGCTCGGCTTCCTCGGTCCATTCAAAAGGTTTATTTTTTCGCAAGAGTGCAGTGATGGGTTGCAACACACGTGAAAACTCCGGGATAAACCTGCAATAAAAGTTGGCAAAACCAAGCATGCTTTGGACACCTTTCACCGAACTAGGTGATGGCCATTTGAGGATGGCATCCACTTTCCGTGAATCCATTCGGACCCCTTTAGGTGTCAGGATGAATCCGAGAAACACAACCTCGGTGGTATGGAAAACACATTTTTCCAGCTTGGCAAACAGTTTGTGCTGGCACAGTTTCTCTAGGACGGCCCTGACATGCTTTCTGTGATCAGATTCCGAAGAGGAGTACACAAGAATGTCATCGATATACAGGACAACACAGACATCGATGAGTTCCCGAAGGACATCGTTCATGAAGAACTGGAAGGCTGCAGGCGCGTTGCACAACCCGAAAGGCATCACCTGGTATTCGAATAGTCCATATTTTGTACGGAAGGCCGTTTTCCATTCGTCACCTTCTTTTACTCTTACCAGATGATAAGCCCCCCAGAGATCTAACTTGGTGTATACGCAAGCGTCCTTCACCCGGTCAAGGAGTTCAGGGATCAGAGGGTAACGATTTTTAACAGTTATCTGGTTCAATGTGCGGTAATCGATACAAGTTCTAAGGTCGTCTTCTTTTTTAGGCACGAAGAACAAAGCTGAGGATGCCGGGGACTTTGACGGGCGAATGAAACCATTTGCGAGGTATTGATCTAAATATTGTCTCAAATGCAGATTCTCTGGTTCAGTAAGGGCGTAAATCCTGCTACAAGGGGGTTATGCACCGGGCACCAGATCGATTTGGCAATCGTACGATCTGTGGGGAGGTAACGTGTTGGCCTGTTCCTTTTGGAAGACGTCCTGAAAGTCTTGGTACTCTGGAGGTAGTTGCACGGGGACAGAGGTTACTGATGCTAGATTAATCTTTGGATTTTCTGGGTAGCAGGTTTGTGCACAATCCGGGAAGGTTATTCTCTTCGCTCGCCAATCAATTCGAGGATTATGTGTCTCTAACCAAGGGATTCCGAGAATAAGCTGAAACTGTGGAGCCTTGATTACATCAAACACAACTGCCTCCCGATGGCCATCCGGACCTACAAGTGTCACCTCAGCTGTGGAATGTGTTACCGGTCCAGAGGCAATTTCGGTTCCATCTACTGTGGTGATGACATCTTTGTTGGTTTTAGGACGCAGAGGGAGGTTTATCCTATAGACCAATTCTCGATCCACATAGTCTCCTATAGCCCCGCTATCGATGTATGCCTTTATAGCATGCAACCATTTAGGCTGTTCCGGATCTACGAGGACCATTGGCACAATGAAATGCAAGGTCTGAGTGTTAGTTTTCAAGCTCGGCAAGCGGACCCCTACGCTTGCCGGGCGTGGTCGTTTCCCGATACAGAGTTTCCATGGATTTTATCAGCGGCTCCTACCACCTTCTTGGGCGGCTTAACCGGGCAATCTCGTAGAAAGTGTCCAGAGGACCCACAATAAAGGCATATTTGCATCTGTCGTCTTCTTTCCCGTTCTTTTTGAGTTAGGGGTCCTTTAACCCCTCCGATTTGCATAGGCTCCGAGCCATCAGCCCCCTTGGGGTTAGCGTGGGTCTTGGCCAACACCCGGGTTTCAAACTTGGACCGATCTGCTTTTCTGTTTTGCAGCCTGTGATCCAATTGGACCACTAAGTCTATATATTCAGTGCATTCTTGGGGCGGATTTACAACTTGTGCAAGGACATCTTTAAGTTCTCCGCGTAGACCTCGATAGAATAACGTGATTCTTTTATCCTCTGGCCAACCAGTTTCCACAATTAGTCTATTGAAGGTTGCAATGTAGGATAGAAGGTCTTGATTACCCTGTCGCAGAGATAGAAGTTCGTCATCCAGAGCCTGTCCCTGGGAGTGTCGAGCAAATAACCTTTCCATGCTTGTTTGAAATCCTTGAAAATCACGAAGAATCGGGTCATCTTGAGTTACCAGTGGGACGGACCAATCGGCAGCACAGCCGCTGAGATATGACAACACAAAGGCTACCTTGGTCTGATCATTACGGAAGGACCCAGGTCTGCATAGGAAGTGCAAACGACACGGATTCATGAATACGGTGAATCGTTTGGGGTCCCCAGCAAAGCGTTCAGGTGGGGCCAGCGGCATGTTTCCAGATAGATTAATCTGCACCGGGTTACTGGAAACCACAGGAGCGGGGTTCCCCCCGGAACCAGGTAAAGGAGTTTGTCCAGCTTGACCTTGCACTAGTCTCTTGACGAGCGGCGTGTACTTCGGACCGTAATTCCCCCAGTAATTGGGCCAACTGGTCAGTTTCGGAAGTTTCCATAGCGCCTGGGTGGGAATTTGTAGGAAGGCTTCGCGTTCTGTAACGCTCACCTGGTTCCCACGGGGGCGCTGGTCTAGTCTGGATTGCTGTGGCCTCTTCTAGCGTGATGCGCAGGACCCGGAACACCGATTGGACAGGACCTCCAAATCGTGCTTGCTTGGCCCGTAGGAATATCATTCTGCAGATGTGAAAGGGGATTAACAGTCTGCAGAATAGTGTGCTAGCTCCCCCCTTGCCCCCTTCGTTCCTCTCTAACTTCCTCCAAACCCCGGTTTAAGCACACCTTATGGTTTGGAAGGATGAACTCTCCATCCTGCTTCTGGTGCAGGGGCGCGCGTTCGTCCAGTTACTTCACTGGTTTTCAGAATGGCGCTAGCAAAATCCGCTTGACTTTCCTGAGCGATGCGCCGTAAGTATGAAAGTTCAAAGTTCAAGTGAGGCCCCCTTTATGTTGTCTTTCTAACCTGTGATCTGTCCTTTATTTCAGGTGCAGAATGAAGGTGATGCGTCGAGGGGTTAAACTGCCGAGGTGAGTAGTGATGAGGACGATCCCTCTAAATGTCCTTATCATTCCCCAGAAATGTCTCTTGTCCTTTCCCCATAGGGGCCGGGGTACGGTACCTGCCAACGGGGCGGCGCCGACCCGAAATGTGGAAGAAAAGCCGGTAAGTATTATGGCTGTTAATCAGGCTTTCCTTCTGTGTTCCTTCTGCTCACCTTGTGTTTCTTCCTCTCTCCCCTAGGTGCAGAGATGTGGCATCCGATGTTGACAGCCGCGATGGAGCCGGGAGATGTCTCGAGGACAGGTGAGTGAAGCGTGGCGCTGCAGCGAGCAACGCAATGCTTTTAAATGGAAGTCTTTCTTCAGGGATCCTGGTGAGAAGATTCCGGATGCAGGTAAGAAGTTTGAAATAGTCCTTGGTTTTCACCTTTCTCTTCTCTTTCTTCCTTACAGGTCTTCCAGGTTCGAGGTGGGCGTGGCTGGAGTCCAGGAGCAGGAGCAGACATGGTGAGCGTTAAGCTGCAGGAAGCAGAACCACGCGAAGCATGAGCTGCTGTCTGGGCGTGGCTTAAATAGCCTCCAAAGAAGTCCCAGGTAAGTATCCTTCCCCAACTAGGTATGTATCCTTCCCTGGCCACGCCCGAGTGAAAAAATAGTCCCTATGAAAAAATAGTCCTTTTCAGGTCTCAGGGAGGCCTGAAGCGTGCAGCATGGTCTGCATCAGGTAAGTGCACAAAACACCTCCCTTTATGAGCCTGGCGCCTATGGCGCCAGGACTGATGTCCAACATGAGCCTGGCGCAAAAGGCTCCAGGACTGAGTCCAAAGAGCCCCTATAAGGGGCCGCTGGGCTTTTACCCGAGGGCATGATGCCTGCTTCCGGGGGTGCTGGGCCTGGCCTGGTGCTCCGGGGGTAGGCATCATGACACCCTTGCTACTTCTAAAAACTATTTTTTTTTAAATAAGATTGTTTTTTTTTTCTCGAATGGAAGCTCCTTGGCTGTGGTCAGTGCCATTTGGCTCTTTATTTCTGGAATGGCTGTCTTTTTTGTTCAGGCCTCTTAAAAAAAGGGGGTTCCACAAGTGTAACACTTTGAGCAGTGACCCTAAATAAGAAAGCATATGAATAACAAACAGTTTTTCTGGTATCCACTACAGATTGTAATTTACTTTCTGATTTTGAGAACATTCAGACACGTCATTGCTCATTTTACTATAGCCGGTGTGATAGCTATAGTTGGTAAGATAGCTCAGTGTGTTGAGCGCTCGATGCTGCAATGTTTTTGTGATCTGCAAGTGGCTGGTTCCAATCCCGGTAAGGTCAACTCAGCCTTTCATCTTTCTGAGGTCCATAAATGATTACCAACACAGGTTGGGTAATATTGTATGTATATTTATTCAATATAAAGGTTGTGTTCCATCGTTTCCTGTGATGCCACTTTGGGTGGGATCAAATGACATCACTTCCTGTGATGTCATCAGAAGTCAATGGTCATGTGATGTCACTTCCACTACCCGTGGAATTTTGGTGAAATGACTGCCCTGTTTGAAAGGAGCGTAAAGGAGTGTACTTGGGTACTAAAAAATCACATTAAAAAATGGTCTTAAATAAATTATAAATGACATTGCAGAAAAGCAAGCCCAAATTGCTAAGTCGCCTGCCTCTACATGAACACAAATCATTATCTCTGTAAAAACTGCAAAGTTCTACCTATAAAACCACTGCCTGGAAATACTGTGGGTTTCAGTTTTACATGGACCATCCCAAATATTCTTAAAAGCAGCGCTGGCCGATGGGCTGGCTCTTGCTGGGCACGAGATCCGGCATCAGATATCTGGCAGGATCTCGGCACCCGGCCTGGCGGCTCAGTGATCAAGTCTGCTCTGTGTGAGTGCATTCAGATCAGATTACATTACCGAGCAACAAGCTTTGCATAGGGAACACTCGCAAAGCAGGAGGCTCTGTGAAATATGCCAGCAAGCATTCTGGTATGTGTAGTCTATCTCTCATTCAGAATGGGGGGAATGTCACAATTGTACACGTTTTGCCTACCATATGTCTCCTTATGTTTATAGTAGACGACTTGAAAAGTACACAAACCATAGTAATGTACGCACACAAATATATAAATCCTTAAATATATTTGTGTGCTTACCTTACAATGGTTTGTGTACTTTTAAGGCAACCTGACCTCGGAAAATGAAGATACTCCCGAGATGTACTACTATTATTTTGTTTGCAATTTTTGTTTAGACTCAAATTGGGATTGACAAAGTGATATTCCAAAACTTTATCTGCATAAGTACTGTTCAGCCCAATGATCTGTTCTTAGTATTATGTTAGGACAGGAATGATTCTTTCCTCTTCTTGCTATTATCACCTTATGTTCTCTTTCACTTTTGCCAATTTCTCTACTTCTTTTTCCGTACGTTTCCCCTTCTTTCCCTTATCACCTCCTTGATTCAAACTTACATTTTTTGTGATTAATGAATATGAATGTATAGGTGTGTGCTCTCTTGTTTTATAACACATATAACAATATAACGTTTTGTTTCTTGTATTGATCTACACTATTTTTCTTGGTTGTCTGTACTGCATGTCTGGGGTGAATACCACCAGTCAACAGTTATTCTAACCCTCTTTTGTGCAAACAAATACAGAATTATTTGATTTTACATATACTTTGTCTGTTTCTATGGTGTTCTTTTCTCTTTGTCAAAGGAATAGATGTGACGTGCATCAACGCATTTATTGCAAAATGTAGGGTTGGCAAGAAGAGGTTACTAAATAGTACTAACCCGTTTGCTTTAAAACCCATGGCACAGCAATACTCCTCTTTCTATGATTTATTGTGTACTTTTAAGGCCATCTTTTATAAGGCAGAGCATTGTTGAAAGTTGAAAAACAAATAGTGGGTGAGGAGGGGAGATGAAAGTGCAAGTGAGTCATATGGCAAGAGAGTTTACAATCCTGGAGACTGGAGTAGTTATTTTCCCTGATTGTGGCCCTGTGTTGCTTTTCAAGGCACAAGGAAAGGATACATGTGGGTGGACAGTGTTGCTTTTTTTCAGAGTGCAGACACAGCACCCCTTGGGTCTTTTTGAGGCCATCAGTGTGTGGCTATCAGGATTTCACCCAGTTTGCACCGTCCCAGTGTTGACGCTTACCCACAAGAACACACAAAACTGGGATCAATGCACATGTCTTATATTTGGCCATTATGTTTTCCAGGGAATATTGTGCTATAGATTGCTGATTTTAAAAGGTGAGCACCTTTTATATTTTGCCAGCTTAGTTATTGGAAAGAAGCAGCATGAGAGAAATTGCACCATTTTTAAACTATTATTTTGAACATTTCCTTTGAGCAGAGTTCAACTGCCAGCTCAGCCCCTCTTAACTCTGCCTCTTCGGACCCCACCCCCTGCTCCAAACTCCACCCCACCCATGCCCGTGTGGCATCCCCCTTTGAATGAATGTTTTCTATTTCCACAACAAGCCACTCTAACTGTTGAAATCCCAGAATAGAAGCTCACATATCTTACTGGAGTCCTCTCAAACCAGAGATGGAAGTGTATAAATCATTGGTACGCTTTAATCAGAGCGTACCTTTCGATCAAAGGCTCAAGAAATGCGTCCTTGACGCTTTTTCTTTCTTCTGAGCCAAATATAGAATCAGCTCAGGCCGGACATTCAAGCACTGCAAGTTTCCCTAGTCTCAACTAAGCAGACACACACACAGCGTTCATGGCTCTGCAGGTCATTAAGTTGCTCAGGTTGCAAACACATTTCTTTTATCAGTGACAGAGCCTTTCACAAGTATAATCCTAAATTTCAAACCCGAAGATCTTGTAGAGCACCAATGACCTTTTAAACCTGTGATAGCTAGAGATAGCAACACAAAGCGCCCATTTAAAGATTTGTTCATATACATGATGTCTACTATCTTGACATGCAAAAAAATCAAGTTGTTTTAAGTCACTAATCAAATATGTTCAACAGCACGAATAACAACGTGCTGGAAGCGTGTAACAATGAATCGGCACATCTATCTTGGTTTATTACACACCTTATTTCATTACATTTCTTAAATCACTGAAAGTGCTGGGGTCAACTGGATTTTTCAGGTTGGCATTATCTTGCATTCTGGGAGTTATAGATTATCATTCAGGGTGTGAAAATGGAAACCACAATGATATTCTTTTGGCTTAACATGTTGCTATAAGGATGTACATGTTGTCGTGTGGCTTTACTATGCAATGTATCTTTTTGTAGGTAAAATCTATAAGACATTATTACTGTAGACCTTGAATTACAACTACTTGAGCCAATGTTTGCGATCTGGGTCACTGCCCCCCACACCCACCCCATTCAACACCACCCTCCCCTCTCCCAGCCATTTGTCTGTCCATCCCACTCCCTCCTTTTGGGATGCAGGCAGAGTACCACTAGTTCCGTTTTTCCACTTCCACCACTGTCTCACAGGTAAGGAAACTAGGTGTGTTGCAAATTGACAGAAGTGATGTAATTTCGTTTATCAGAAAGAAGGGGACTGGACACCAAAAGACAACGACACCAATACATGATGGCACAAAAATACATTGTGAAGTATGCACAGCCAGTAGCTATGGCAGCACCGGACAAGAGGTGTCTATTCGTTGTTATACTTGTCTCACTGACCTTTAATTTCATCCATTGTGCTCAGAGAGTGGTGTAAATTAATTACTATGCAAAGAACGCTCTCCGGAAGATAACACAAAATAGCAGAGCTGCTCTCTGTAATTGGCTTCAGCACAATGCATCTGTGGAGAAATGCGATGATTAAATTGTACGTTAATGCTATGCCTTTTGACTGGGCTGTCAATAACCTGCGATGTGAATAATGGTTTATGTAAGATATATTGGGTTAATACTGTAGCTTCTGGCATATGTCTGCATTTTACTATAATTATTGTCTTTACCAATGTGTATTTTAAAAGCACTGTTCTCTGACCGTGACTGCCCTTTCTGATTGGTAGGTACACTGACAGGTAATGTAACCATGATTATTTGTCTGCACTCCCCATTTGCAAAAGCAAAGATGACAATAGTAGAGAAGAAATGACCGAAACTGGATATATATATATATATATGGTTATTATCTTCTCTCCAGTGAAAAGAGACAACCTCCTCATCCTGCTTGCTGCATCCCAGTCCTGGACTGTGATGGGATGGATTTAGGCTCAGAGCAATGAGAATTACCAGTAAGTATTTGGGGTTTTAACCTCCTCCTCCCCATTCTAGCCCTACATGAGGACTGTGGCGAGGAGGATTAGGACTTGGTGTAATAAAGATTATTGGTAAGTAATCAGGTGTTTCCAAAGAGGCTCTTTTTTGGAGCAGAATGCTGGGGCGAGCCCTGTGAATGTAGACCCCTCATGGGGTGGCCATTGTTTGCTTAGTAGAGAAGACCTAATTTCAGCATGGACTTGCTCTGAGTCCCACACTTGTATAAGACGCTCTAATGCCTGAGTCAACAGTTGTAAAACGTCATGTATTTTGTCCCTGAAGCGATGCATGGGCTGAAGCTTCTTGTGAACAGGGCCCTTGAAACAGAGTTGGGAAATGAAGAGCATGATGGCCATAAATGGCTATTCTGATCACCCCGGTAACTCATCTACCAAAAGTATACGGCATCTTCTGGAGCACCCAGAAAGCTGATATATTAAGCCAGCCCCCCCCCCCAGTCCCCCGCATCCTTCTGAGATCAGAAGGTCCCTGCTGCCAATTGTGCCCAACCTCCCTCTTTTTAGGGACAGTGCCATGAGTTTTTTGCCTCTCCCCAATGTACTACCAAATTATTGCATGTTCTGTTTCAAATGAGTCCCAAGTGTTTGCATATGCATGATCAGGCTTTTTCATGTGGCGTGAACAAACTCCCCATTTAGACCTTGCTAATGACATAATCATATTAAATCGCACTTACACACACACTAAGGCACAAGACATATATCGGGCAATATTAGAACTGATCGCTATTCGGGCACCAGTACCCTACCCAAAAAGGCACAAATATATATATATATATATATATATATATATATATATATATATATATATATATATATATATATATATATATATATATATATTCAGTAACAAATTTGTTAAAGGGACGTTATGGTTAAATTGTGATACTAAAAAACTATGAAATTCAGTAAAAATAACTTTGTTAAAGGGACGTTATGGTTAAGTTGCGCTACTAAAAACCTATGAAATTCAATAAAAAACTTTGCTAAAGGGATGTTAGGGTTCCAAGTAAAACCGAAAACCCACTGAAATTCGCCAGTTATGGTAAGTTAAACAACCATAACTCGCACCAACACTGTGCACTGCTAAAACCCAGGACATCAAAGATGACATCACAAGTGTCATTGATGACATCACTGATGTGCGTAGATGTTCTTTAGGCAGATGTTCTTTAGGTCCCCGAACAATTTTAAAAGTACCTTTTCAGGCAATCCACAGTATTTTATACTAAAAATGCAGCATAATACATGTGCGAGACAATAACCCTGACTTTCTACTTATTTTTTTAGAACTTTTGGAGCCCTTTTGGGGTGTTCATACTGTCCACGGACAGCACGGCTGTCCCCGAACCGCGCCCCAGCATCCCTATAAAAGGCCACACCCCAGAGCTCATCCTCATTGTGTTTCTGGCTACCTTACAGAACACAGTGTATTTTGCTGCCAACTTTCCAGATTTTCTTCTGAAACCTGATGGCATCCATGGCTCCTCTACTGCCACCTGGTGCTACAACTGCCACAGCACCACCCCCTCCCCTCCACCACCACCACCTCCCCAAGGGCCTGAAGAGGGGAACAGGCATCAGGATGTAGAGGAGGATGAAGAGGATGACGAGGATGAGGTAGTGGAAGTCCCTACTACCAGCACTCGCTGTAAGTCTTGGGTGTGGCGGTTATTTACCATTCATGGTAACGTATCCAAGGCGTGTGCGAACAAAGTTACCTGCAACCAGAGCAAAATGGTGCTGAGTCACGGGAAGCTTGGTTCGTACAGCTTTGGTACGACTACTATGAAGCGACACGTAATGTCGTTCCACGGTGGGGCCGTTCGCAAGGTTGTACCTTGCGAGGAGCATAGTAGGTTGAGTTTCTCTACTTCATCCTCTGTTTCCACTCCCCTCAACACAAGAGACACTCCTGTGGGAGAGCTCATCCCTCCAGCTGCCTCACAGGCCTTTCACAATGCTGATGACCCTGACCTTTCGAAGGTCACAGTTTTGTGTATGTACTGTGACGCAGTACTCTGCAGGGGGGAGAGACTTCAAAGTACTTTTGAGACTCTGGTCTCAGAGCACGAGAAGTCCTTCCCAAATACCTAAATAAGGCCCACCCTACATCTTCCTCTCTCCACCCACCCTTTCTTATCCCTGTAGTTGTTGTCCCCTCCTCTGCTAGTGTGTCGTGTGTCAAAAACCAAACATAATTATAAAACAACAAAAATCCCCCCCAAAAAAGGCTCTTTTCAGAGCCGCCTTTCACAGTCTAAAAATAGAAGTGACTAATAAATGGAGCAGCGCCCAGTGCATTTTTTTTTAAGTCCGCAGACAGTTCGTGAATATCTAACATTTTGGGGTGCTAGCCTATCAAAATCATTGCACTTTTCTCTGGGAGGAAGTGGTGGCTCTGAAAAGAGCCTTTTGGTGGTGTTTTTTTTGTGTTTGAAAAACTTGAAATAGTAAACACCTACTGAAAAATGGATGGCTGTAATTCCACAAAAGAATGCAATGCATTTTGCACATTTCTCAAAAGAATTTAATTACCAACATAAGTAAGATGGACTGCATCTCTGCGAAAAATGTATGTGCTACGAAACATAATATTTTCATTGTGAAAAGAGGACATGCCAACCTCTCTTAGAAAGGCACAAAAAGCCTTATTGACATTACACCTTGCTTTCTCCATTTGTGGACCAAATGAAGAAGAACGCAGCCCCATTTGTCTTTGCGCAATACGAGAAAAAATTACTTGGGAATGTGGAAACATATCCATGACCTTCCCAAGTCCTTCTTTCATCGCAAATTGCAAAGAAATTCCTGATATATGTCCCAAACTGTTCCCTCCACAATGAATTATAATTATGTCTGGATGATGCTCTGTCTGCAAACTAGCACAGAGAGGTAGCAAGTCTAGCCTCTTCATTCCGCGTACTCCATGCCAGTGCACTTCCACATGAAGGAATCCAAGATCTACAGCTACTACACAGCATTGTGAATGCACCTCCAACCAATATATCCATGAGTCTCCCAAAATCCAGACAATCTGTTTTCTGAAACACACAGCCATAGCTAACTGTTCTTCTCTCAGGAAAAATACCTTCTGACAAACTGTGTTCTTACACAACACACCCACCAAACTTTGCTGCCCAATCAATTCTTCTGCTCATTCTCATTTGCATGCCTCTCCACCCCAAAATCCCTGTATGTAATTTGCAGTGTCCGCGTACTTCCGTTATGTCCATGGACATATCGTAACCTAGACAGTCCTTCTACCATTTCCACTTCACTCTCTGTGCCATTCCCTCATTGGATACAGGTAAACAGTCACACAACCATGCACCAATCACATTCAAGACCTCTATATCTAACTGCATCATCAGAGTTCAGCACTTCAAATGTACTGTAGATTACTCTGAGTACAAGTCTCATATCATTGGAAAGAACCTACTACAAAAACTACTGTACAAGTCTCCAAGATTTCTACTTGCAGCTGCATGCATATCCACATGCATGAATACAAACAACAGGTATGCATTTTTTCTACACAGTACAAATACAAATCTTATGAATGCATTTAAACAAAGTAACTGTCACTTAATCTGTATAACCTACAAAATAAATGTACTGTCATTTTTCCCATCTACTTTTATCAACTGTCTCTTCCAAATCTGTCTGCTATCTAAAAACATATTTACACACACAGCTATATAAAATATTAAACACAGCCAGGATAAGGTCAAGCACCTTCAAACCCTCACAAAGATAAACACTAACATTGAAAAACTCCCAACTGCAATAACACCACTACCTGTACATCATATCCTTCTGATGTATTACCCACACCTTGACAAAATGCATACATTCCATGCTTTTCTATAAACTATCTGCCATTTACCTTATAAAAATTGCAAAATTAGTATATCATTATTTCTTCTATTTCCTAACATCCAATAACACAGCCTTAAGAAACCAAGCATGTTTCATACACTTTCTATTCTATTTATTTGCATAGCATGTTCAACTAACATAATGTAAATAAAATATGAAGGCTGCATATAGTCAAAGGAAACTACATACTATATACGCAAAAAATTACTAACTTCTTTCTTTTACAATTACAGTGAAGAGCACACTCCTGAAAAGCAGCAGAATCCGAAGTACAAACAACAACTCAGAAGAAACCTAATATTTCAACACAAAAAAGTAAGTACAATATTACCATAATATTCTTACTGTTACTCAAACACACTGTATGGTTGATTCATGGTATTTGTGCACCATTCTGCCCACAAATACCCATTTGTTAAACAGGAATTTGCAGACAGAATGCTGCACAAATCCCTGTTTTACGGTGCACAAATGACATAACTCAGCCTCTAGAATGTTATTATTGCAGAACAAAGAACTGTTTTAATCCTGCACCATTAGATTTAGTATTTGAGCTTCTCCTCGCCACTAGCTTACTTTCTACTGTCATCTGTACCCCAGTATAGTAACACACAAATAGAATAGCCTCCACACGCCATCACATACATCTCTACCATCATACTCAGACACTCACGCACACAGCACACAAGCATTGCAGAACAACCCAACCCATACCTTCTTTATTTTTTCCAACCGACCCCAAAGAATGCCTACCAAAAAGCAAGTCCATAGAAAACAACGTAGAAGTAGATCAAATGAAAAAAGAAGTATCCAAAATAAGCATCCATCTCTAGCAGAATTTGTACAAAAAGTTCAAACAAAACAGCTAATACAGTAATTTAGCAAAAATAAACATGTTTCAAGTACAGAAACTTTGCCTCCTCTATCGAAATCTAAAACGAAACAGAAAACGATTATCAAGAATTCAGCTACCACTACTGCTAAAACTACTCCTATAAATCTTGATATAATGGCAAGTAAAAATACCCCAAAAAATATTTTAGCAAAAATGTTCCGCCACAGAGTCCTTCAAAATCTGATAAAAACAGGAGAGAAATCATACACAACCCTTAAAACCTACCGTAGAAAATTAATATTAGAAGCCGACAGTGCAATCCTACTCAAAAGAAAATTATTTATTTTAGTGTTAAAATGAATGAAACCACTAACAAAACTAATTAGTAAATTACAAGAAAGACTTCTCAATAAACGGAATGTCAACAAAAATAACTTATTAAATATCTGGGGAGGTGAATAAAGTCACACCACAAACACAGAACCATAATCGAATGAAGAACCATACAAACAAAACAAACAAATACGATTGCTATACATAGCAGTGGACGAGGTTATGAAAAAATGTATAATACCATAATGGAACAAGGAATACTGCTTACAAAAATATCCCCTGAAAACTCAGAATTACCTCTCCATTTGACTGAATGAAAATATCCAGTACACAAATTGTCATGCACGTCAATGTGTAACATTCCCAAAAAATCTTTCCCATCTTTACGCCAATGTCTCAATCAATATGTGAAAGGCAAAGACAAAATCACAATGAAACTGTTGCAAACTGTTGCAAAATATGGATACCTGTCCAGTGTGTAAATACACAGGGCTACAAGGACATTCGTTAGCCTGCATTTCAGGACCAATTTGCAAAAGTACCTTCCATCATATCAAAATGATATCAACTCATCATCCAGCTATAAGAAATCTATTCTATAAACTGTACTATGCTAAATGTCCTGCATTAGCACTAGCCAATTTAAATAACAATATTCTACATGGTACAGCCAAAGAACTACTTGAAGAAATTGACCATATCCAGGAAAAATATTTTGGAATTGAAAGAAACTTACAAGCTGCAATACCTTTACAACAAACTAGCAACACTTGTACACAAGGCAACAATCTAGTACACACATACAAAAAGAAATACTAAAATTTAAAAGTACATCTGCTGAAATACAAAACCATGTTTGTGTGTGTTGCCACAAAACCTTTTATAAAACTAACACAAAAACTATAGACATAACATACAAAATAGACGATAATGAAGATTCTAAATGGTTTGAGTTAGCTCTCCACCTTATATCAGAAAACAAATATGAAATAACTGAGCCTTTAATACTTTGCAGTTACTGCACTACAAAACTTGACAACAACTAAACTCCTTCACGTGCTATCACAAATAATTTGGAATTATTTCCACTACCAAAACCCCTGCAACAACTCAATTTATATGAGAGCATCATAATTCAAACAGTACACCCATTTCAAGCAATAATACGTCTTCAACCAAAAACAGCAAAATTACCTCCCTCACAATTGGTGAAAGGTATTTGTGGCAAAGTAGTTTATTTACCATTAAATCTGACAGAAAATGTACACACTCTAGGAGTGCAACGTCCAATAGAACAATCTTTAATTATCTTAGTAAATGGCGTACCAACAAAAGACAAAAGAATTTGGCAACAACTCGTCGACTTACATAAAGTTAGACAAGCCTTGCAATATTTAAAAGACAATAATGAGCTCTACAAAGAAATAAATATTGAAGAAAGCTTAAGTGGAACAACTGAAGTAATTCAAGAGTCATCAGAAACTGGTCAATTTGAACTTCTGGATACCAATGCAGTATCCAATATTTTAGACCATTATACAATTCATCCATTGCACTCTAAAGACAGCATAGATGATGCACTAGAAACGTACCAAATGTGACAAACCAACGGATCACCAATGAGCATATGGGAAAAAAGTATAGAAGCATGTGCTTTTCCTCTACTTTTTCCTACTGGCAAAGGAGGAAGATACGATGACAGACCCACTCAAATAACAGCATCAGAATACCGCTCATTACGAATGTATTCTGAAGATCCCAGATTTAGACAAAATGTAGAATACATATTCCACCTACACTTTAAAAGTGAACTAGCAACTCGATGTTACGGAGTTGCACACATATTGAAATCGGGAACACAGTTTCAAAATATGTCAGCTATGCAATTACTACAAAAAGTGCAAGAAAAAGATGAGGTTTTACAATCAAGCATTACAAATCTGGTAGTAAACATGCGTGGTCTGAAAGAGTACTGGTTCCGACGTCACGGAGATGTATGTTGTATGATCAGAAACCTTGGACCACCCACTTGGTTTGTTACATTAAGGTGTGCAGAATATGCATGGGAAGTTTTACATGATTTCCTACGCATATCAAACAAAAACAAAACAAACATAGATATGCTAACACCTGGGGAACTTTGCTCTCTAGATCCTGTTAATGTTTCAAGATATTTTCATCATCATTTCATTCCTATGCTACACTTTATTTGTAATAAAACTGTTCCTCTACTCGGAGAAGTGGAACACTTCTTTTGGAGAAAAGAATATCAAGCCAGAGGAGCACCACATAGCCACATGCTTTTATGGATTAAAGATGCTCCTAAATTGGGTCAGGACAGCGATGCCACTGTTTTGCAGTTCATCCAAAAATATGTCAATTGTGAAATCCCTTCACAAACGACAAATAGTGACCTTCATGCACAAATTGTACAATTTCAAAGACACAAATGTGGCCAATATTGTCGTCGCAAATACAAAAAGAAAGGGAAATACTACACCAAATGCTGGTTTGGTTTCCCTAGACCAGTTACAGAAACAGGTGAAGTAAACAACTTCATGTCTTCAGTTAGACATAATGTTAAAGGTAAATCACCTAAGAACACATATTACATAAAAAGAACAAAAGAATCAAAATATATCAATGATTACAATGCAATCATTGCCCACTTATGGAATGCAAACATAGATGTGCAGTACATTGCAGACAATTCCACAGCAGTAGCACAATATGTTAAAGCATACATAACAAAAGCAGACAAAACAGAGCTACAAGACCTCTGTAATGACCTATCACCAGACAAAACACTATCTAAGAAATTGTACAGTTTAGGCATAAAAATTTGCTCTCATAGAGAATGTGGCGCCTATGAATCTGCAGATCGTTTAACCAGTACTGCTTTGTATGGACAATCTGAAAATATAGTATGGCTAAGTCTTGGTCAAGCTAAATCTAGAAAAAGAGTTCTCAAATCATATGACAACATAGAAACAATAGTCAAAAATAATGCAAACAGCCAAGATATTTTGAAAAACAATGTACTAGACACATACTACCCGAACAGGAGTACCACTTTTGAAAACATGTGTCTATACTACGTAGCCCAAAACTTTGCATACAAAAATAATATAAAACCCGATGAAAGCAAAGGTAGATATACAGTGACAGATTGTGAAGGCATCTTAATAAAACTTACCAAACCAAGTTTAATTAATCATATCAAATTATCATTAAAAACTCCTTAACAGAAAGAACTATATAACATGTCCCTCCTACAACTTTTTAAACCATGGAGAAAAGAAGAAGAGTTACTAGATAACTATGACTGCTACAAAGATGCTTTCAAAGCAAATGAAACACTATCACTGATGTGAACTTTATGCAGTACAAAACAATGTTGCAAAATGAACAGTAACATGAAGAAGAACTCCAGGCCCAACTAGATAAGGACACTCCCGACAGTAGTCAACCTTCTATAACAGGAAGCCAAGAACCACTGGGACAGCCACTAATAGCAAATGAGGCAGAATTAGCTATGACAGAAGTAGAAAACACCATGTTTCACTTTGAAGAAGATACAGAAGACTTAACTGCACTACAATCAAAACTAAACAAAGAGCAGCTTACCATTTTTGAAGAAGTAACAAAACAAATTGCACATGGTGTACAACATGAAAATAAAGAATGTACCTGCCAGAATTACAAACCTATACTACTATACGTCAGTGGTGAAGCTGGTTCAGGTAAAACATTCTTAATCAAAACCATCAGCAAGTTCCTTCAACAATTGACAAACAACAAACTGTCAGCTTTTGTAACTGCCCCCTCAGGTTTAGCTGCCCACAACATAGGTGGTGTCACTTTACACTGATTACTACTCCTTCCAGTAGAACACCAAAACAAATTAGATTATTACAAACTTTCTACAGAAGCTGCAATGGAACTACGCAGAGTTTTGAAACAAATGAAAATGCTACTAATAGATGAAGTGAGCATGGTCTCCAAACTAATGTTGGCTTTGATTCATCTCAGATTGCAAGAAGTACTTAAAACAAACTATGAAGACCTCTTTGGAGGAAAACACATTATTATTTTCAGGGATCTTCTTCAATTGACACCAGTGAAAGGTGAACCTATTTTTAAAAACCTTAGGACACAAACTCTGCCGTAAAACTATTGGCAGCATAAGAAACTTCAACCTTTGGTAACACTTTCAATACAGAGAATTAACAGAGAACATGTGCCAATCTACAGACCTCACCTACGCCAACATTTTAAAAAGTATAAGAGTTGGTGTACTATCTCAAGAATCACAAACAATATTAAAAACCCAGCACATCCATGCACTTTATGTCGATAACTCATGTGCTACTGATGTTATGGAACAATTAGCACAAAAAAATGTCAATTGTATGGCCTTAATGGCAACTCTTGTAAGCTGTTCCAAATTCAATGAAACAATGTTAAAAATGCAACCAATAATTGAAATTTGCTCCAGAGACAAACTGGACGTACATGATATTACACTACCTATGTGTCAACAACCCACACCAAGACTATATACCTTAGAAAATTCAATCTCCAACACAGCTGGCTTGGAAAAAATATTAAAATTATCCTTAAACTGTAGAGTAATGATTAAACGTAACCTGGACGTGGAACAAGGACTAGTTAATGGAGCACTGGGTACAGTTGTTGGCTTTCAAACATACCCACGTGACAACAACATTCAGTTTGTCAATATACTCTTTGACAAACTTTCAGAAGTAAAAAGGCTAGGGCGTTGAACAGCTCCATTGCTTCTCTTCAAAGACATGTATGTACGTAGAGAACAATTTTCTCTAACTCTTGCATATGCAGTCACCATTCATAAATCCCAAGGTCTTACCCTAGACAAAGCATTGATAGATATTGGTAACACAGCCTTTAAAGAAGGCATGAGCTACGTAGCACTATCACACTTACGTACACTTGAAGGTCTATTTCTAATCAACATTGGTGCAAGTAAAGTCAATGCTGATATTCCTTGCATTCTAGAATACAATAGACTACGTTCACTATACACCCCCAATCTAAAAGCATATCCTGTTCCAAAAAAAATAAAACGTAAAAGAAAACTAATTCAAACAGAAATGCAACAGAATATGACTGCAAATCCTCCAAAGAGAGTAAAAGAAGTTAATACTTCATCATTCACAATAAGTAAAGAAGAACCTATTAGTCAAAGTAACTTAGGTACTTCTTCAGAAAGGCAACATACACTCCTAAAAAATGAGTTGGACAGAGAACTACATGGTCCATTCAAATTTTCAAATGTAACTGGTGTAAATTGTTACGCAAATGTAGCAATTAATATTCTATTTCAATTGCCACCAATTGTTGACAACATTTACTTACACAGTACAGACCAACTCTGTTTGCAAATGTTAGTCCTTCATATAAACGCAAAAAACAATCCTGACAACACGTATAGTGTTCACGGAATAAGACAAATATTGGACTACTGTGCTGGAATGGTAAAATTCACTATAAACTCACAAGAAGATCCACAAGAATTTCTAATGTGCTTACTACAAGTATTAGAAAACAAAAACATACCTATAAATGAAATCTTCCAGATTTCATACATTTGGAAACATACCTGCACTCTCTGCAACAATGTTACACAAGAAATCCCTAACGAGTGCTTTGTGTATGTATCCATACCAAATTGTGAATCCATTCCATTTCAGAAACTTGTACAACATGCAAACCATGGCAGATTATGTACTAACTGCAATTCAGATAATTGCTCCTCCTTACTAATACAAACACATAGTAAATACTTAATACGAATGCTTCTACGTTACAATGCAGATGGTACCAAAAACAACTGCAAGCTGACTGGATTCACACATGGTCAAGTATCACTTGGTAGAAAAACCTTTACAACAATAGGTATAATCTACCACGCAGGAGCCACAACCAATGCAGGTCACTACACTGCATATATAAAAAAGAAATTTGGATGGTGTGAATGTAATGATAGTACCATTACTCTAAAGCAGAGATTACCAACAAATCTTACAAATGCTTATTTAATCTTCTTAAAACCAAAATCTAATAACTAATCTGTACTTAAACATTAACAAACTTCAATTAGAAAACTATAAACTGTTACAATTTACCAACAGTTATCCTAATACCCCAAGATTCTATAACAACCAAACATATAAATCAATACCACTAAATTAAAAAATAATAATAATTACAGTTAGAATACACCATCAGGTATCTAACTGCTTCAGAAATGTGCAACACAAATGTGGATGGTTATTCTAAAGTAGAGATTACCAGCAAATCTTACAAACACTTTTTAATCTTCTTAAAACCAAAATTTAATAAAAAAAATCTGTACTTCAACATTTAAAAAAATTCAATGAAAAAACTATAAACTGTTAGAATACGCCAATAGGTATCTAACTAGCCCAAGATTGTATAACAACTAAAAATAGACAGTTACAATACGCCATCACGTATGTAACTGCTTCATAAATCTGCAACAATCCAACAGATTGAACATTAACCAGAAACAAGAAGTAAACACTGAAAGGAAACAAACAAATAGACTGTAGCAAAACAAAAAAGGGTTTTTTAAACCGACAAGGATTTTCTTTTTTCACAGACCCAATGATTTCAAAAACAAACACAGAAACTAAACAAAATGCACAGTACACTGGTTTGTAAACCAAATATGAGGGTAAAAATAAAAAAAAGCTGAAATATATATTATGAAATTTAATAAGCATTTATAGAATACATACACTAACATGCTCTTTTCTTTTATCACAGAACTTGAAAAAGAATACTTCCTCCAGGTACCAAACACATGTAAAAAATGTATCCAATGTCAACAAATCATGCAGTAAGTATAATTGAAACCATTTGAAAGATAATCAAATCTATATGTATGATCTAAGGTTGTGATATGGTGCAGTGGTTGTATTTGTATTTGTATTTGTTTTATTTATATAGCGCAGACCAGGCCCAAGGGCAACCAGGCGCATATCTTAGTCGAACGTTACATGCATGACATATAATCACAGTGGTCAACAGAATTGTCAAAGAGTATACAATTGCCGTTACAGGTCAGGGTGACAGGGTCAGGCCCTAGAGTATTGAGTATACAGCCTACAGCCTTCACCCATGCACCCTGCCACAACCACCATTCTTATAACTTCGGTCTTCGGTACAGTCTGGCCACAACTCCAAAACATATCACACCCACACATCACACCCATGTTTGATTCTATGGGTGTGATCTATGGGTGTGATATGCTGCGGTGGTTGATGCCAGGGCCTAGAGTCTTGGGTGCATGTTCTAAGGACACCCAAGGTGTCCGCGGACATTAAAAATGCCATGAGGCGTAGTTGGGTGTCCTTAGAACAGTTTCTACTTGCCTTCGAACAATACGGACAATTGTAGTGTCCTTAGGACACCTCCATTTTCATTTATTTGCAGACATCCTGAACACCAAGTGTGTTCTTAGAACAATTTCAACTTGCCTACGAACAGTATGGACAGGTATAGTGTCCTTAGAACACCTCCATTTTGATTAACGGCGACATCCCGAACACCAAGTGTGTTCTTAGAACAGTTTCAACTTGCCTGCGAACAGTACGGACAGATATAGTGTCCTCAGGACACCTCCATTTTGATTAATAGCGGACATCCCGAACACCAGGTGTGTTCTTAGAACAATTTCAACTTGCCTGCGAACAGTACGGACAGGTATAGTGTCCTTAGATCACCCCCGTTTTGATTGATGGCGGACATCCCGAACACCAGGTGTGTTCTTAGAACAGTTTCAACTTGCCTGCGAACAGTACAGACAAGTATAGTGTCCTCAGAACACCTCCATTTTCATTTATTTGCAGACATCCCGGACACTGCGTGTGTTCTTTGAACAGTTTGAACTTGCCTGCGAACAATACGGACAGATATACTGTCCTTAGGACACCCCCATGTTCATTTATTTGCAGACATCTCGGACACAGTGCGTGTTCTTAGAACACTTTCAACTTGCCTGCGAACAGTACAGACAGGTATAGTGTCCTTAGGACATTTCCATATGGAACGATTATGGACACCAAGGACAGCGCTACTGTCCGCGGACACAACAAACACAACAGAGGTGCCTACCACCTAAATAGATACAATATTCGAACCATCTCTTACCCCTTCACCATCCAAAAACAGTCTTACAGACCAACACACTTGCCAAAATTGTATTTCCCCACCATTTGACACTGCGCTGTCCGCGGACATCCGCGGATACAAGATGGTGGGTGTTTCCAAAAATCTGACGCACTTCACGCTCTACACCATCCAATCAGCGAACATGCTGCATGACCGCGGACATGACGCAAGCCGATTAACCATGAAAGACACTGTCTTTCATGTCCTGGGTGTTAGTCTTAGCAGTGCATAATGGTGGCGCGAGTTATGGTTGCTTAGCATACCATAACTGTCGAATTTCAAGGGTTTTACGGTTTTACTTGGAACCATAACGTCCCGTTAACAACGTTTTTTTCTGTGAATTTCATAGGTTTTTAGTAGTGCAACTTAACCATAACGTCCCTTTAACAAAGTTTTTTTTACTGAATTGCATAGGTTTTTAGTATCACAACTTAACCATAACATCCCTTTAACAATGTTTTTTTACTGAATATACACTTTCATTGTGTGAGTATGGGAGATGTTTACTAGGATTCCTTTACTTTATATACATGTAACATAGAACATACTGAACTCCCCCGCTAATGATTTTTGAAGACCACGGACTGTGCGTATGTTCGCGGACGGGCGCGTATGACTTCAACATTACCCAAACACTCAGGGGGTATCTGAAATTGTTTTATCATACCATATAAAAACTGCACAAGTTTAAAAAGCAGCACATGAACACATTGTAAGTAATAATAAATAAGCAGTTGAACCTACACGTTTAACACATCAATCACCCATTTACATACCATATGTAATGAAATGGATTATACCATAACAAAAAAGATATGCCTCGAACATAATTACCTCACAGAAACTGCAGAGCAGGGAGAGACAATATACAAACAAAACACAACGAATACAAATTACCAGAAACTAGTAAGTAAACTTCATTTTTCTTATATATTTGTAGACTTTTTGTATGAGGTACAGAACAATTAATGTATTTGTGTTTTTCACACAGAAATGTGCAGTACTTTGGAGTGGCTCGAGGAGAATTTTCCGCGTGACTAAATGTCGGAAGATAGCGATAATAATGGTACACACTTCTCTGCATAAGCAAATTATTAGTCAGTACTTTATGTGTACTTAACATATATATATATTTATTTTTAACAGACCATGCAAAAATTGAAGAAATTCCACCAAAAGACACAATGCACAAGACCTTGCAACGCATAGAACAGAAAGTGCTCAAAGATAATTTCAATGGTTTAAAGCAATTTGTTGAGAACCACATTAAAGGAAGAATTAGATACCACTGTACTACCTGTACCTGTTCCCCCTCTCCATGTCCCAGTGAACTATCCACAAACCCTCACCAAGAACATAAACATTTCGATGAAACTTCCATCCCTTCATCCTCTCACAACCATCCTCTGGAAACCCCTAATTCCCCTATATTTGTTTCAGTTTCTGCTTCCCCCTCTCTTTCTTAATTGCTGTATATGTGTCTAATAAAAAAAATGTTATGGTACTTTTAATGAAATTGTTTGTGACTATTTAAAAAAAAAAAAAAGAAAAACAGTTAAAATGGCAGCGGACAGCGCGCCTGTCCGGCCTGTCTGTAATTAACAAAATATGGATGTCCTAAGGACACCACACCTCTCCATAACATTCACATCCAAGATATAATGTTCTTAGAACACAGCAGCTGTCCTGGATGTCCGAAAATTGACAAAACGGGGGTGTCCTGAGGACACTGTACCTGTCTGTACAGTTTGCAAACAAGATGCAACTGTTTGTAGAACATGCGCGGTGTCCGGGATGTCCATAGTGAAACAAAATGGAGGTATCTAAAGGACACTGTACCTGGCCATACACTGTGCACACCATCAATACACATGCGCACCACACCCGTAAGTCCTGCAAATATCGCGCCTGTCTGTAGTTAGTTTCAGGACCCGAACACTGTCCAAAGAACACCCGCGCACATGCGCACAACCATTCCTATGCATTTGGTGTCCTGCGGACACCCATTTCCTTCACGGACGTATTTATGATGTCATCATGTGACCACACCCACGCTGAGCGTATGTCCTAATTTGCGCACTTTGTCCGCTTCCCCAACATTTTAAAAGAACTTATGAAGACAATCCAAATTATTTTACAGTAAAAAAATCACCATTTCACATGTCCCAGACAATGGCCCTAGATATCTACATATTTTTTCGACCCTTTTGAATGCTTTTGAGTGATCGATATATAGTCATGAGGTGCACCCCTCCACCCCTATAAAAAGCCACACCCCAGAGCTCATCTTCATTGTACTTCTGGCTATTGTAGATTGACTTTTGCTGCCTTTAGTGCTCTAGCGGACATTACCTCACCAACCCTAATGGCATCCATGGCTGCTGTTGTTACATCCGCCTCAGCACCATCCCCAAACCTTCCACCACCACCACCTCCCCAAGGGCGTGCAGAGAGGAATACACATGAGGATGTAGAGAACGAGGATGAAGAGAATGAGGTCGAGGAACTCCCTACTACCAGCACTCACCGGGAGTCGTGGGTGTGGTGGTTGTTTACAGTTTATGGTAACGTACCAAAAGCATGTGCGGACAAGGTCACCTGTAACCAGTGCAAATTAGTTCTGAGTCATGGGAGATCTGGTGCATACAGCTTTGGTACGACATCCATGAAGTGACACCTCACTTTGTTCACAGTGTGGACATTCGCAATGTTGTACCATGTAAAGAACGTAGTAGGTTGGGTTCCTCCTTAGTATCCTCCGTTTCCGATCCTCTCACCATAAGAGACACTCCTGTGGGAGAGCGCATCCCTCCAGCTGCTTCACAGGCCATTCACGATGCTGTTGACCCTTACCTTTTGAGGGTCCCAATATTGTGTATGTACTGCGACGCAGTACTCTGCAGGGGAGAGAGTCTTTGAAGTGCTTTTGAGACTCCGTCACAGAGCACCAGAAGAGCTGCTACCTACCTAAAGGCCCACCCTACATCTTCCTCTCTACATCTGCTCTTTCTTATCCCCATGGTTGGTGTCCCTTCCTTACCCTCCTTCCCCCTCCTCTCCTAGTGTGTCGGGTGTAGAAAAATCCCCCAAAAATATCAAACAATAAAACGTTTTTTTTAAAATGGCTCTTTTCAGAGCCGCATTTCTCAGTTTAAAAATACAACTATCAAGTAAATGGTGCAGGCCCTTGCACATTTTTTAAACGTCTGCGGACAGTCCTAGGACAGATAAAATTTTGGGGTGCAACCCTAGCAAAACCAATGCACTTTTCTCTGGGAGTAAGTGGTGGCTCTGAAAAGAGCCTTTTGGTGGTGTTTTGTGTGTTTGAAAAAGTTGGTTGCAAAATAGATGAATATACTTCCAAAAAAGGTTGCAATGCATTTTGTACATTTCGAATAAAAATCTGATTTCCAGCATATGTCAGATGGACTCCATCTCTGCTAAAAATGAATGTGCTGTGAAACATAATATTTTCATTGTGGAAAGAGGACATGCCAACATCTCTTAGAAAGGCACAAACAAACTTATTGACATTGCGCCTCGCTTTCTCCATTTGTGGGCCAAATGAAGAAGAACGCAGCCACACTTGTCTTTGCACAATATGAGAAAAAATTACTTGGCAATTTGGAAACATGTCCATGACCTTCTCAAGTCCTTCCTTCATTGCAAATTGCAAAGAAATTCCAGACACATGTCCTAAACTGTTCCCTCCACAATGAATTATAATTATGTCAGGATGTCGTTCTATCTGTAAAGTAGCACAGAGAGGTACCAAGTTCAGCTACTTCATTCCACACACTCCATGCCAGTACACTTCCACATGAGGGAATTCAAGATCTGCAGATAGACCACAACGTTCTGCATGCACCTTCAACCAATGTATTCATGAGTCTCCCAAAATCCAGATAATCTGTTTTCAAGCACACACAGCCATAGCTGTCTGTTCTCCTCTCAGGAAAAAGACGTCCACTAAATCTCTCCGTATACAACACACCCACTAAACTTTACTGACCAATCCCTAGCTCTGCTCATTCTCATTTGCATGCCTCTCCACCCCAGAATCCCCGTATGTAATATGCGCTGTCCGCAGACTACCCCCATGGCCGGGGAAATGTAGAAGATCTGAGCGTGGTGAATGTACATTTAAATAGTGTTCCCCATTTCCCCTTTAAGGTGGGCTCTGAAAAGAGCCTTTTTTTGGTTTTTTTGCCGATGCCTGACAGGCACCTGTTATTTTGTATTTTTTGGGGGGGGGGTTTCTTCTTAGTTTACTCCTAACATCTTCACATAACCTGTTCCAAAGCAACCCTTACATTCCAAAAGAACATGGCATTTCCCAAAAAAGAAAAAGAAACACCATCTGCTTCAAAATAAGCCGCATTACTCGAAACAATGTTCTTGTGGCTACAGAAAAACATACCAGCTCTTAACATGAAAGCATGCATGCCTCGATTGATTGCACACCTAGCAATGCTTTGATCAGGACAAAAAACAGAACTGTGGTCCCATTTTGCTCTAGAAATGAATCCAGAAAAAATTACTTTCGCATTTCTAAGGATGTTGATTACTGCTTGAACCAACTGTTCCAAATCTCCCAACAAAGTTGGGGAACTCACGTAGCCCAAATGGAAAGCACCATAGTGCAAAACTACCACATGGGGACTGTTCGTCCTACGCATATCTCTGCAAACTTGGAGAATTGCCTCTACATTGCAGTCAGTGGCAGCGCTCCACACCACCTCCACTCCTCTAACATCGAAATGGTTTGCCACATGCTTGCTTTGAGAATAGTGATGTAAACCATGGACAAACATATCTCCGAGCACCAACACCCTGAATGTCTCCACCTCTGCCATCTTCACTAGACACACTCTCTTTCTACACAAATCAACAATTTCAACATCTGATTGGCTGATCCCTACAGTCCCCTTTCCATGCTGGATTTGCTGTAAAACCCTGAATGTGGCACGCCCTACCTGCAGATAGGCGCGGTGTCTGTGCGGCACGGTATTCTTAGCCAGCCCTTCTACCCTTTCCACATAACTCGCAAATCTATTCCCTCGTTGGACACAGCCAAGCAGTCACACAACCATCCACCAATCACATCCAAGACCTCTACATCTAACTCCATCATCAGAGTTCTGCACTTCAAATGTACTGTTGATCACTCTGCAAACAAGTCTCATATCATTGGAAAGCACCTTCTACAAAAACTACTGTGCAAATCACGAAGATTTCTACTTACAGCTCCATGCATATCCGCATGCATGATTACAAAGTACAGGTATGCATATTTTATTCACAGTATATGTACAACTCTTATGATTCCATATAAACAAAGTACTGCCACTAAATCTGCATAGCCAATACATACATGCCAACGCTCCCGCTTTAAACGCGAGACTCCCGATTTTTCGCACTACTTTTTTCTATCTCCCGCATAAACTATACAAATATGCCAACCCTACTGATTTACGTGCAAAACTTGATTTTTCATAAAAGAATGTCACAATTTTTTACTGTCTCCCGCCTAAATTAATGCTAATCCCAATGCCATTGTATGAGAAAAATAAACGTTCCCGATTGCTGTGGTGAAATCTCCCTCTCAGGTGCTCCCGATTGTTTGCATGTCTAGTTATATATAATATGAAATTATTCAAATTTTTCCCATCTACTATAATGAACTATCACTTCCAAACCTCTCTGCTATCTACAACTCAGCTGCAAAAAAACAAGGGAACTTCATGAACTTAAAATTCTACTCATTTGCGAAGCAGGTTCAACTAACATACTGCAAATAACATATAAAGGCTGCACATAGTGAAATGAAATGCAATCATACACTATGTTCAGATATCAAACGAGAAAACTACCACGAAAACATAAAAATCAATGTGTACATTAACATCAGTGCTATAAACACACAAAATGACTAACTTCTTCCTTTTACAATTGCAGTGAAGACCAATCTCCTGAAAATCAACAGCATCTAAACTACAAACAACATATACGAAGAAACCTGCTCATTCCACAAAAGAAAGTCAGTACAATACTACCTTTATATTCTTACTGTTCCTCAAAGAGACTGTTTGGTTTATTCATGTAATTTGTGCACCAAAAAAAAACATTGATTTCTGAACCATTCTGCCCACAAATCCCCATTTATTAAACAGAGATTAACAGGCAGAATGGCACACAAATCCCTGTTTTTTTGGAACACAAATAACATACTCAAGCCTTACAATGTTAGTACTACAAAACAATTAACTGTTTTAATGTTATACCATTACATTTACTATTAATGCTTCTCCTCACCACTAGCTCACTTTCTACTCTCATCTGAACCACAGTGTAGTAACATACAAACATAAAAATAGCCTTCCCAACTCAATGTAACTGCCCAATACACATTCACACACCACCACAAACATCTTCCCCATCAAACTCATACACGCATGCACACAGCACACATGCATTCTAAAACAGACCAACCCATACCTTCTTTTTTTTCAACAGACCCCAAAGAATGCCTACCAAAAAGCAAGTCCGTAGAAAGCAACGCAGAAATAGAGCAAATGAAAATAAAAGTGTCTAAAATAAGCATCCATCTCTACCAGAGTTTGTACAAAACGTTCAAACGAAACAGCTAATGCATTCATTTAGAGAAACAAAAGAAGCTTCAACTACAGAAACTTTGCCTCCTCTATCAAAATGTAAAACGAAACAGAAAATGTTTAACAAGAATTTGCCTACCACTATTGCTAACACTGCTCCTATAAATCCTCATAGACTAGCAAGTAACCATACTAAAATAATTATTTTAGCAAAAATGTTCCGGCACAGAGTCGTTCAGAATCTAATAAGAACAGGAGCAAAATCATCCACAACCCTTAAAATGTACCGTAGAAAATTAATCCTAGAAGCTCTCGTAGACAGTGCAATCCTTCTCAAAAGGAAGTTATTTATTTTAGTTTTAAACAGGATGAAATCACTAACAAAACTACGTACGAACAAAAAATAACATCTCAATAAACAGAATGTCAACAAAAATAAATTCTTAAATATCTGTGGAGGTGAATGGAGTCACACCACAACCACAAAACCATATTCTAATGAAGAAGCATACAAACAAAACCAAACAAAAAATTAATAAATCCATCATGGAACAAGAAACACTGCTTACAAAAATATCACCAGAAAAGTCAGAATTACCTCTCCATTCGACTGAACCAGAACGTCCAATATACAAATGGCCGTGCACGTCAATGTGTAACATTCCCAACAAATCTTTCAAATCTTTATGCCAGTTCCTCAATCAGTATGTGAAAGGTAAAGACAAAATCAAAATGAAAGTGCTGCAAAATATGGATACCTGTGCAGTGCGCAAATACACAGGACCACAAGGACATTCATTAGCCTGCATTTCAAGACCTATTTGCAAAAGCACCTTCCATGATATCAAAATAATATCAACACATCATTCAAATGTAAGAAATCTAGTGTATAAACTGTACTATGCTAAAAGTCCTGCTTTAGAACTTGCCAATTTAAATAACACCCTTCTGCATGGTACACCCAAATACCTACAAGAAGAAATCGACTGTTTCCAGAGAAAATATTTTGGAAGTGAAAGCCACTTACAAAATGAAATAACTTTAGAACAGACAAGCAACAATTCTGCACATGGCAACCTTCTATTACACACATGCAAAAAAGAAATACTAAAATGTAAAAGTACATCCGCTGAAGTACCAAACCATGTGTGTGTGTGTTGCCACAGAACTTTTTACAAAAGGAATACAAGTAACACAAAAACTATAGACATAACATACAAAATAGAATACAATGAGGATTCCAAATGGTTTGAATTAGCTCTCTACCTTTTAGCAGAAAACAAATACGAAATAAGTGAAGCCTTAATATTTTGCAGTTACTACACTATAAAACTTGACAACAACCAAACTCCTTCACGTGCTATCACAAATAACTTGGAATTATTCCCACTACCAAAACCCTGGCAACAACTCAATTTATATGAGAGCATCATAATTCAAACAGTGCATCCATTTCAAGCAATAATACGCCTTCAACCAAAAACAGCAAAATTGCCTCCCTCAGAATTAGTGAAAGGCATTTGTGGCAAAGTAGTTTATTTACCATTAGATCTAAAAGAAAATGTACACACTCTAGGAGTGCAGCATCCAATAGAGCAATCTTTAATTGTTTTAGTAAATGGTGTACCTACAAAAGACAAAATAATTGGCAACAACTCGTAGTCTTACATAAAGTTAGACAAGCCTTGCAATATCTAAAAGACAATGGCCCTCATTACGACCCTGGCGGAAAGTGACTGACCGGACCGCCACAGCGCAAATAGCGTTTCCGCCATTGTACGAAGGAGCAAAGTGCGGCCCATTCCGATCCATCGGGCACGAGCACCACGGCATGGCGGAAGTGCAAAGTCCGCGATGGCGGAAAAGACCCCAAAACGGCCCACACCGCCGCCGTACGGCGCCCTAGGTGCAATACCGCCACCCATCACAGCGGACACCGCAGTGTGCGCCTACCGGAAAGTACGGTGACCGGAAATATACGGAAACGGAAGTTAAAACATGGGCCCGGAACGGGAAACATCCCGCGTACACCTATAAAACCACTAAAACCACACAACCACTAAAAACACTACCCTGAGACACACCCCAACCCGTCATCCACCCTAGCGAAACCAAGAAAAATGGGAAAAGTAGCGAAGAAAGCGTGCGACCGCAAGCGGCAGGTCCACTTCTCCCGTGAGGAACTCACCGTGCTAACAGAGACCCTCCAGGAGAATGCTGCCGTCGTCTTCTGCACGCAAATGACCAGGACGGCACTTGCAAACAAGAAGGCCATATGGGCTCTGGTGGCACAGCGGGTAAGTGCGGTGGGGACCGCACCCCGCACCCCACAGCAATGCCGAAAGCGATGGGACGACCTGCGGATACGCGTCCGCAGCATACTCTCTGCCAACCGCAACATTGCCACAGCCACCGGGGGAGGTCCTGAATCACCCATCAAGTTGACCCCCTGGGAAGAAATCTGTGCCTCCACCATCGGAATGGAGAGCATAGAGGGAGTCGGAGGGATGGAGAAAGGAGTGCAGACATCCGAAGATTCAGGTAGGTGGGCCAGATAAAACAATGCCAAATCCACAAAGTCCAACCATGTGAAGTACCATGTGTCCACATAGTGCAACAGAAACACATGTCCAGGAGAACGTCCACACACATCGGCCTGATAGCGCACGTTAAAACCCACAATAAATACATAAATAATTAAAAACCCCTAAAACACGCACTACACGTGCAGCAGGCACACCCTAACTGCAGGCTGCCAAACAACTGCACCCTCACTCCACACACAAATGAAAGCACCTCCAAGGCCCCGACCCAAATCACCCTCAGGTACCACCCCAATGCATGTGATACAATGCCATTCCAATTCCCACAGACCCATCAATAACCCTCGCCCTCCTTTACTCCACCACAGGGTCCGATCCAAACGACGAGCTACAGGACACCCCTACCAGCACACCTGCAAAGAGGGCCAAGACCAACGGCCAAAGACCCTCCACCTCAGCTGCACGCATCAAGACACGGCAGCAGCACAAATCAGGTGGCAGCACAGAGGAGGGAACATCAACAGGCACCCCAGCAGCCAGCATGCCCACACCACCACCACCACAGGTCCCCCCAACGGATGCCACAGAAGGCACTGCCTCTGGTGGCAGCAGCACCATAGGTGACACCCCATTGATGGCAGCATGCTCCGACACAGAAGACGGGGATGTCGAAGACAGATCCATCCATGACCTGTCCCAATCCCCCTGTCTGTCCCATCCCGTACAACATGAGGATACCACGCAGGGGCACCCACAAGACGACGACTGGCCATCCCCCACAAGCCCTGTGGCAAGGCAACATGAGGTCAACAGCCCCTCTGTGACACCCCCGCAAATGGCCATGGCCCAGCAGAGGCAACAGTCCCTCGACCAGTTAATCGTGCAACAGCAGCAACTGGCCACGCTCCTCAAGGACCATGCCGATGAATGTGGGGGCACTAAGGCAGACATAGAAACATCAACTGAGACACTTAGGGCAGAAATGGAGAGAGGTACAGAGACACTAAGGGCACAAATGGAGAGTAGCACCGAGAGCCTGGGAGACCAAATGGAGAGAAGCACCGAGAGCCTGAGGGGGGAACTGCATGCGACGTCCAAGGACGTATGTGCCGAACTTACCGCAGTGCGCCGTGTGCTCACTGAGCTCTCGCAAACCCTTAGGGACATGCATGGACGTGAGCAGGCAGAGACATCATCCGTTGCAAGTTCCGTCCAGGGCAGCCCCCAACGTAGATCTGGGAGGAACCTGCGCTCCACAGGCAGGGGTGCCCCTGATACCCGCAGAGGGGGCTTGCAATAGCGACAGCCCACTGACAATGAGCATCTTTGGACACTGGTGTTCGGGGGGGAGGTAGGAGGGTGGAGGGGGTGTGTTGGGCTCACTTGGGTGGCGGGTCGATAGGGTGTTCAACATGATATCACATATGCCATAAACAGTGCACGATCAACCAATGAGATGTGTGGACATTGATCTTTGTGTACTAGGCCATCATAGGCGTACAGTCCATATTGTGCATGTCCCAGACACACACAGTGCCACGAGTCCCGTGTCCATGTATCAGCCACCAGGCGTGAGTGCTAGAAGCATACATCAATGAGATGCTGACGAATGTCACGGCCCTCCGGTGCCTCGCAGACTCCTTGAGGTGCTGCCACATCCCCGCCCTCATCATGACCATCATCAGGTGCTTGCAGTTCTGCGTCAGGGGGCATGGGCACATTTCTACGTACGCACATGTTGTGGAGCATGACACATGCCATCACCATCTTTGCAACCTTCTCATGGCGGTACAGGAGTGCCCCGCCAGACCTGCTGAGGCAGCGGAAACGACCCTTCAGTAGGCCGAATGCCTGTTCTATGACTACACGGGTACGTGAGTGGGCATGGTTGTAGTCCTCCTCATGCTGGTCCCGTGGGTTCCGGACTGGTGTGAGGAGCCATCTCTTCAGTGGATATCCAGCATCACCTGTATGTGGACGAGAAACGTATGATGTGGAATGCCATTGCTACGTACGCACACCCCCCCCCTTCCTGCCAGGTCATTGCCGAATCACATACCCCACATTATCATGCATGTAATGAGACTCACCGAGTAGCCAGGATCTGTTCCCTGCGTGTCGCTCCATGTAGCGTGGTATTGTAGAGTTCCTCAAGACCATAGAATCATGGGTTGATCCAGGGAATCTGGCACAACAATGTGTAATGATCCTGTTGGAGTCACACACCATTTGTACATTCAGAGAATGAAATTGTTTTCGGTTGCGGTACTGGGCCTCCATGGCATGTGGGACGACCAATTCCACATGGGTGCAGTCGATGGCACCAATGCAACCCGGTATGCCGGCAAGTGCATGGAATCCCACTTTTGTGTTGGTAATTTCCTGCTCCGAGCGTGGTAGGGAGATGTAGTCGTCTGCGTGCTGCAGGAGGGCATCGAGCACTTGCAATAGTGTCCGTGAGAACAGTGGCTGAGAAATGCCATGCAACTGTCCGACTGTGTGCTGGTAGGTGCCTGTGGCCAGGAAGTGTAGTACAGACACCACCTTCAGTAGGGGTGGGATGGCGGTTGGGCTGTCTATCATGCTGACAAGGTCAGCCTGTGTCATGTCCACAATGGCGGCTATGGTGTCCCGGTCCAGACGGTAGAGGGTGTGGATCTGCTCATCAGTGAGGTTGAACGGATGTGCTCGGAGGCGTGGGATTGTGGGCTGCCTGCGTGGTGGTAGTGGCTGTGCTGGCGGCCCTTGCTGGTCCTGCCTTGCCCTCCTCCTCCTCCTGCGTCTCCTCCGTGCGGCCGGTTGTAGTTGGTGTTCGTCTTCTTCCTGGAGTTGGAGTACTTGCAGTGCTATCAGGTCCCCCAGGGCCAACATCGCGAGTCCTGCCGGTAGCATTTCGGTGTGGTTGTGGGAGGAGACTGGCTGTGCAATTTATGTGTTTTCAGGCTGTATGGCCTCCACCTGTGGTGATTCATTCCACCTGTGCAAACTGCTCTCCCCTTTGGCCGAGCACGTCCCGCACACAACGCTGCAATTCGGGGAATGGCATCTTGCTATTGCAATCATGTATTTGTACCCGATGGCCGTGTAACATTGGTTGATATGTTCATTCTGCTATGGTCCCATTGTTTCACATACTATCTGTGCAGTCGCGAACAGACTTGTGAAGGGTCAGTGGTACGTAGTACTCGAGTAAATGTGGGCCCTCATGCATCACTGTACCGAGTTGCAACGACGGGCGGGGCGTCCCATTTGTGGGTGAAGGCAGTTGCCATTTTCACACACAGCCGCACTAGATGGATTAATTAGTGATTTCAAACGGCCACAGATGCTTCTTCGACGTGATGTTGCAAATGAGGAATTCGAAGGGCGGCGCTTTCGGTTTTCAGCTAGCAGCGGGGAAATGCCCACAGGTCTGACTGCAAATATAACGTACTATTGTTCAATGTCCTTGGGACAGGGGCCATGGCGAGGATGCAATGATTGATATGAATGGTTTGGGATGCGCAATAGCGACGTGGGCGATGAGGCCGGACGTTCCCAAATACATGTTACTTCACAACACTGGCATTACGGGCTGGGGCACTGTGGATTTTGCAGGCTGCATAACGCACAGACTCAATGGATATTTCTAATGTTATGTGAGTAAATATTCAGGCGTTTTAATCCCGGGATGAGGGAATGATGAATGGATGCATGGGCAGGTGATTTGATACAGAGTTTGCCATGTACAGGGCTTCTTGGAATCTATCCGCCTCCCCTGCGCTATGTGATGCAGGGCTGCCATAGTGGGACCATCGTCTATCTGGCCTTGTTGAGCCCTCCCTGTCTCGACGCGCCCTCAGACACTTGTGTCCATGCACGTTACCAATCCCATCTGATGGATTCTGTTTTGACAGACGCATGCACAGGTACACTCGTTTGTGATGGTGTTTACACCTCGATATAGATAGTTATGAGTCGCAAGTGGTTTTTGGGTGGTGATGAACCTTTGGAGTGGGCTAGCATGCATATGGCTGTGGATTTAGTGTGATCATTGAAGTGAGTTGTTCGAATGTAGTTCTGATGGCCATTCTGTTCTTTTTCTTTTCTTTTGGTTGACAGGTATCTCCTCCCCTTTTGCCACTGCCATCTGTATGCCACTCCTGCAGATGGGTTTTACTCCCGACACCTGCTGCTTCGTGTTAATCAGTGGAGCAGCATTACGATCTTATGGGACGATCGCCAATGGGCCACATGCCCTTACGCAGTACTGGTGGCTCGGTGCAACATTTCGGCCTTTCAGCTGGACTAGTGCCTCCCCATTGGGACGGCCCTGCGGTTGTGTGCGCTTCCATGTTGCCTTTTCGTACGTGAATGTGGCTCTGTGTACCATGATGGAACAGGGCGTCACACAAGTAGTGGCTGGTCATTTCTTGCGGATGCAGGCAACAATGGTGAAATGTGTTTTGGAGTTCATGGCCTGATGGCTGTATGGGCTTGGTAATTTTGTTGTGCATTAAATTTCTATTCTGATTTGGCCCGTGTAGCGTTCTTCTTTGCAAGTGATGTGGCATATTCCTATTTGGGGAGCGATGTATTGTGAGGAGATCTGCATTGGGTTCCAGCTTCGGAGTTTAGTTGCGTGGTACTGTACTGGACGCGTTTGCCTACGAAGCCCGTGAGGTCAGGGATGGGGGCTGCCAATATGACTGTTTGAATGTTGTCATGCTCAGGGGCGGGGGATTGGGTTTTGTGTAACAGATGCCGGTCAGCCAGGTGGACTGGTGGAATGATGTGATTTTCGGAATATTGCTGGTCACAGGTGCCTGTGTTTGCGTGCGTTTCTTGGTGGGGGACTGTGGTCATGTCCATTGGGATGGCTTCTGTATTCGTGCCATCTGTGCCCTGCAGCTCCCATTGGCCCCTCTTGTGTTTCATTTGTTCGTTGGCATGCATGGGTGACTTGTACATTTCAATGGTTGCATTGTGACTTCATTGCACCTACGGGGAGTTGTACTTTGTGGGCAGGGAGCGGTGTACAGGCACTCAATGGGGCCGTTTACGGTTGATTCGCGATGCCGTACTTCTCACCATGGCGGAATGGTTCATTCCGCCATGCTTGATGGCGTTAGGTACATGTCCGCTAGGGTCGGAATTGGCGTACCCTTGCGCCATGGTGGTGTTTACGGTTTGGCATGGCGCGCGCGCGCGTGCTTGGTGCAGTTAGCGTTGGCGTTCACTACGGTGTCGCTAATGGCTTCGTACTTTGCGGTGACGGGTCATAGTCGCACCGAGCGCTATTCGATGGCGGTATTGCATTTCCGCCATCGTTTTCCGAATTCCGCCAGGGTCGTAATGAGGGCCAATGACTACTACAAAGAAATGAATATTGAAGAACACCTGAGGGAAATGACCGAAATAATTCAAGAGTCACCAGAAATTGGTCAATTTGAACTTCTAGATCCTGCTACAGTATCCAATATTTTAGACCAGTATACAATTCATCCATTACACTCTAAAGACACCATAGATGATGCACTAAAAGCATACCAAATGTGACAAACCAAAGATCACCAATCAGCATATGGGAAAAAAGTATAGAAGCACATGCTTTTCCTCTACTCTTTCCTACTGGGAAAGGAGGAAGGTATAATGATTGACCCACTCAGATAACTCTGGCAGGCGTGGTCAGGGACGTGGCCCGGGTGACCAGGAAGTAGGGGGACCACCACCCCCTGCAGCTCTGGGAGATGCAGTTCTTGCATCTGGTACTGGCACCCATGTGACCCGGCAGTCTGTGTCATCGACTGCCACGGGCATAAGGGGAGTGGTAGCTGCAAGTGCAGCTGTGGACACCAACACCCAGGCTCAGGGTCTGCCAGCGCAGGCTGCGTTGGCACCTGAAGAGTCCTTGAAAATTTCCAGGAGGTCAGGAGGCACACCGTATGTGCACGCAGGGCTGCTCTGACTGAGGCACGTGTCCCTGGGGCAGTAATGTCATCTGCTGCCCCGACCATCCGGGTGTTGGCAAGTGCATGGGCAGATGAGGCCAACATCACGCCGGTTGTGAGTCTGCCATCCAGGACAGTCCCAGTCAATGGCCCTGGCGCAGCGGATGTTGCTGCGCAGGGTCCATTCCAGGGCACCCAGCAGCCACTGACACAAGTCAGGGCTTCCGTCCTTGTTCCACCTGCCACTCCCTCGGTTCAATCCACCAGCGCCACATCCCATACTGATCAGGATGGCATTTGCCAGCCAGGGCCCGGAGCACTATCCAAGAGGAGGAAGGTTGCACCTGCAGTAGAGGCTGGGACCCCAGACACAGCTCCGGCCTCCAGCACGTCGAGGAAGAAGCCTTTCTGCATGCAGGAACTGGACTTCCTTGTGGACTACATGCGGGACCACAACCGTGATATGCTAGTGGGGCCGAATTGTCAAACTATGACTGCCATCCTAAATCCCACTGGAAGCAAGTTGCGGATTGTGTGAGTGCATTCGGCCATGAGGTGCGCACAGCTCAAGAGTGCAAAAAGCGTTGGGACGACCTCAAACGCAGTACTAAGGTGAAGCGTGCCTCTAATTACAACATGACTCTGGTGACTGGCAGTGGGCCACCACCTGAGGAGGAAGACCTCACTCCGCATGAGTCAGTCGTTGCGGGGTTCATACCGGCAGGAATGGTCGAAGGAGAGGGAGAGATGCTGGACTTTGATGCCCCATCCAGTGAGTGTTGTTGCGTGTTTGTCAAGCCCATGTGTGGTTTGCTTATGTGATGTGTTGTGCTTGACTGCCACTACATGTAATGTGTACATGGTTCTCATGTGCAAGTCATGCAATGCTTCACTGATGCGTGCCTGCTGTGCAGGATGCTAGACATGTAGAGCAGACGGGGACTGTCCTCATCACCACACTTGCCCCCTACTCACATGCTACTCACCCGGCTGCTCCTCCGGTCCATGTTCCAGCTCACTGACCCTTCTACATATAGTCTGGGGTGTCTTTCCTCTCAGAACAGGGACTATGTCATTGCATGACTGACTTGCATGTGTCTTCTGTCTGCATGCAGGTACTCCACGTAGGCATGCTCCCTTGCCCCTTCACCCCCCCTGCACGCCAATTTCAACATGGCACTGGTGTGCATCATGTTGGCGTACTGCAATGGCCTGTTCAGGTCAAGGCTCCTGTGTACATGCAAACTTCCACCAGCCAACCTTCCAGACACATACAGTGGGGTGCATCCTCTGTCCTTCATGCATGGTGTCTCACTTGGACTGTGCAGATGGCAGATGCTCCGCAGGGACATGTGTGCCCATTTATGCTCCATGTGCATTCCATGCATGCCCCTATGTGTCCTTGGGCCTCATTACGACCCAGGCGGTAAGTTACCGCCTGGGTCGTACCTTTACCACCATGGCGTAAACTACGTTTACGCCATGGTGGTTGGCGGACTTACCGCCCCATTCCGAGGTTGGCGGGGCGGTAAGTCCCCAATCCCCATTTACCCTTCCCCATTCCCATTTTTGCCCCATAGGGCATAATGGGAGTGGGGAAGGCGTTAATTACGCCACCGTAAATGAGGCCCCTTGACTGGATGATCATTGTAGTAAGTGTCCAGGATGACCTACATTTCATGGCATTTGATCATCCAATCCATGCCCACTTTGGCTCAGTCCTGCATCACACACTGTTTTAGGGGGTCACATCCTGTGTGGGGCACAGGCCTCCCCCTGTTTCATGACCCCTGACTCTGTTCAACTGGTGTAGTGGCTTCTGCACACATGGATGTACTATTGAGGGTTCATCATGTGTCCTGCTTACTGTCCCATCATCATCTGCTGTGTTGTCAGTTGACTCAGATGATGCAATTAACGCTAATCAACTCTGTCTGCCAATACACAGGTCTCTGGTCACCCTTTCGCTGCCATGCAATGCCTCCCTGCATTTTCACTTAGGGTGGGAGGGGGCTTTGCTTGTAGCCATGCAACCCATTGCACGTACATTGCACGTGATGCCTTAACTTGCCCTTGCACTGCCTTCACGTATATTGATAGACATCATAATGTACTTGTTCATGTATCTAGTGGGTAACGTACACATGTTCTGCACTGCATCAACCCACTTCTGAGCCGTGTTACACCGTTCTACATGCCTGCTCACTGATGCAATGTCAAAGTCACCTGGCATGTATGGCCAGTTTTTCATCCCTTATCGGTCATAAGTGCGACGGGCACAGGTGCATCCTGTGACACATGTCCTCAGTATTGGAACTCCCTAGTGGTTGTTTAGATGAGTTGATTGGTCAATCTGTAGCCTATACCAACTGGCATATGGTACTGATTGGATGTAGCCTGCCGACCGGGTTGTGATGACTGTGGAGCTTCCTTCACAGCGTTGTAGCTGCTTGCTTTGGTGTATTGGATGCTGGTCATGTTCACAATACAAATGTATGGGGAAATTGGTGTTTTTGAACGCTTTCATATGTACATATGCAAGCAGCTTCAACGTTGTGTAGTGCAACATTGCGAGTACTCACTTATGTGTTTGTGAAAGTGTTCATTTACACATGTGTCTTCTGCAGCTTTTTTGTTGACTGACTAATATGTAGTTGATAGATGTTCTGCATTGCGCACGTTATGTGGAACTGGCATGATCCCAAAGGTTCACTGTTGTGCAGTATGTGTATGCCCAGGCCCACTTAGCTACTATGGTGGGTCCTGGGCATGGAGATTTCCACAAGAAATGATGTAATAGGGCACATTCATAGCCCAATATTCTCAATCAGGCCCTGAGGGGTGTTGTGGAGGCCTCATGTCCTGCAGCTCAGACGGTACTGGGCGTTATGGTCCCTCATGCCTGGTTGCAGGCCCTTGCTTTGCTTGGGACATTCACTATATCTACATGGCCTATGCCACCCGGTACAGGCCGAGCTGCAGATGGATGTAGCTATATTGATGATGATGCTTTAGTGATGCATGTCTACATGCATGTTACCTGTGTTAGTGTGTGTTTAGATTCACTTGCAGCAATGGTTAATTTGCAGTTCAGAAATGCTTATGGTGTGTTGCATCTCTTACTTGCCATCTGTCTTTTCCTCCTGTGACATGTGCCTGACAGAGGTGGTATCTGATGGAGTTCATATACTACATTTTGTACTTGTGTAGGCTTTGCTATTTAGACACATCCATTTCTGATTTTGGAATGTGTTTGCATATCAAGGACACTGGATGCATGCCAGGTTCTCATTTGTGTGTGACATGTCTGCTTCATGTATTGGCTGTCTATGTGATGTCTATGTGTGTGCGTGTTATGTGCTTCTGACATGTGTACTAATCTTATTTTTTCTCAACTTTTCAGATGATGATGCAATGGAGCCAGAGGATGGTGTTGTCATGCCAGGCACAGGGTTGCTATTACACCAGCAACCCAGCACAAGTGGGGGTCGTGGGGTGGTAGACCACGGTAACCCACTTGTGTTACAGACCATCTTGTCTACGGCTGGCAATGAGTCCAGCCCGGATGATCACTCTGACGACAATGTCGAGTTGGATGTGCATCGGTCCATTCGTCAGGGGTGAGTGATTCTGATGTGGATGCTCCTCTGTCCGCGACACCTGCACTGAGAGGCCAGATGGTGGTGGGACCTCTGCCTGTGGTCGATCGGGATGCAGGGTCCCCCTCCACTCCAGTTGCTGATGTGCCTGGGGCATCATGTCAACGGAGGAATGTAATCCTGCAGCCACGAGCGGTGCCAACCCAACAAGGACGTCGGCTCCTTGGGCCCCACAGGTGTGAAGCCCAGCAACGCGGTGGCCGCGCGCCAGGGGGTGTACTGAGTGGGAGCAAGCCATGGGGTTGCCAATTCAGAACACCAGGGGGCAGCACTTGATAACATCGCTGAGAGCATGGAACGTGTGGCCCAATCCGTGCTCCCCCCTGCTAGGCAGGTGGAACACCAGCAGCGGGTGGCACAGTCCACAGCCCGCTCGCTCAGGCTGGGCATGGTGGCCTCGGACAGGGCACGCCGAGCTGAAATGGTGTCTTTGTGTCAAGCAATTGCCGCTCACGCAGAGGCACACATGGAGGCCATGAGGGTTGACTATGAATCCCTCAAATCTACTCTGGCTGTGCTCTTGATGTCCCAGAGGATGCGGTCAGAGGAGAGGTTGGAGCAGCTAGAGAATACCATCTCGGCTGAGCTACGTGCTTGCCGGGAGGTGTACCAGTTGTCCAGCCAGGTCATGCAGAAAGAACTCTGTGTTACACGTGTTACCTTGCAAGAGGAAGCACGCGTATCACGCAAGGTTCTACATGCTGACCTACGTGTCATCGCCACACAGAACCAGGCTCACCCATACCACAGACTTGCTGCCTACGAGGGGCAAGCTGCGCCTAGGCATAGTCAGGGTACTGTGCCACGTCAACCTTTTCAGCCAGAGGGTGAGGAGGACGACGAGTTATCTCCCACACAGGTCGAGCTGTGCAGGCGTTGAGCCCATGGAGGATTTCTTTTGTCTCAACATCATCGCATATGGGTGTTGAGGTGCACGCTGTACCTCCCCCCTCCTGGGTGCCCCCCCCAGGTCGTATGTGGCCATTTTTGATTTTTATTCTTAGTTTAGTTAGTTAATATGGTTTTTGATAGTTAGTTTAATTAGGTAATATAGGTTTTTTATAGTTAGTTTAATTAGTTAATATAGTTTAAAATTGCTTGTCTATTGTGCATTCATGTGACAGTGTGGTACTTTGTGGCTTTTGAAAGCATCCACTGTCTGTTCCAGCTGGGCCCTTCACGCTTGTCTTGTGTATGTGTTTGCAGCTTGGGGTCCTGACTCACATAGGCCACTCCTGCTTCCCTTATCCATGGGCTCGCAAGGATGGTTTGGTGTAACAACCATTTACACAAGGACTTTGGACTTTCGGCGTATCTGTGGCCTGTCTGCTGCTGTACTATTTGTGTTAACATCCCTAGTGGGGATTGAGTGGGTTTTATCCACGGCATGTCTGTAATCAATTTGGGTGAGTACATGCTTGATATCTCCATTAATTGATGTGGATTGTGATGTATGTTCTTTTCTTGCCTGTATATGTACTTGATGCACTTCATGCTGTAGACAGTAGCCAGCACCCTTTGCCTGTCAAAGTCACACTGATGGTGGGAGGAGTTTGGATGTAGGTCTCTAACATGGCCCAGTGACAACCAGCATGAAGGCACACAAACAGGGAACGTTCCAGCCTTATTAATATCTTTTGTGCCTTTCTGCAGGAAAATGAACCTCCAGACTACCTTTGCCAGCAGACACAGGGCCAAGTACTACTGAAACCTGGCCACGTTTGGTGGTGCAGACGTGCGCATGTGTGTGCAAGCAGAAGCACAGGGCTTGTGCTCAGATGTCCGACAGATGCAAACTTCCACCAGCCAACCTTCCAGGCACATACAGTGGGGTACATCCTCTGTCCTTCATGCAGGGTGTCTCACTTGGACTGTGCAGACGGCAGATGCTCCGCAGGGACATGAGTGCCCATTCATGCTCCATGTGCATTCCATGCATGCCCCTATGTGTCCTTGACTGGATGATCATTGTAGTAAGTGTCCAGGATGACCTACATTTCATGGCATTTGATCATCCGTTCCATGCCCACTTTGGCTCAGTCCTGCATCACACATATGTTTAGGGGGTCACATCATGTGTGGGGCACAGCCCCCCCCCCCTGTTTCAGGACCCCTGACTCTGTTCAACTGGTGTAGTGGCTTCTGCACACATGGGTGTACTACTGAGGGTTCATGATGTGTCCTGCTTACTCTCCCATCATTATCTGCTGTGTTGTCAGTTGACTCAGATGATGCAATTAACGCTAGTCAACACTGTCTGCCAATACACAGGTCTCTACTATGCAATGCCTCCCTGCATTTTCACTTGGGGGGGGTTTGCTTGTAGCCATGCAACCCATTGCATGCACATTGCATGTGATGCCTGAACTCTCCAGTGGTTGTTTAGATGAGTTGATTCGTCAATCTGTGGCCTATACCAACTGGCATAGGGCACTGATTTGATGTAGCCTGCCAATCGGGTTGTAATGACTGTGGAGCTTCCTTCACGTGTGTATGTGTGCACTTCACATACATCAATGCAAGCAGCGTTACAGCTGCTTGCTTTGGTGTATTGGATGGTGGTCATGTTCACAATACAGGTGTATGGGGAAATGGGTGTTTTTGAACGCTTTCATATGTACATATGCAAGCAGCTTCAACGTTGTGTAGTGCAACATTGCGAGTACTCACTTATGTATTTGTGAAGGTGTTCATTTACACATGTGTCTTCTGCAGCTTTTTTGTTGACTGACTAATATGCAGTTGATAGACGTTTATGCTGGTGAGGTTTCTGTATTGTGCAGGTTATGTGGAACTGGCATGATCCCAAAGGTTCACTGTTGTGCAGTATGTGTATGCCCAAGCCCACTTAGCTACTATGGTGGGTCCTGGGCATGGATAATTCCACAAGGAATGATGTAATAGGGCACATTCATAGGTCAATGTGCTCAATCAGGCCCTGAGGGGTGTTGTGGAGGCCTCATGCCCTGCAGCTCAGACGGTACTGGGCGTTATGTTCCCTCATGCCTGGTTGCAAGCCCTTGATTTGCTTGAGACATTCACTATATCTACATGGCCCATGCCACCCGGTACAGGCTGAGCTGCAGATGGATGTAGCTATACTGATGATGATGCTTTAGTGATGCATGTCTACATGCATGTTACCTGTGTCAGTGTGTGTTTGGATTCACTTGCAGCAATGGTCAATTTGCAGTTCAGAAATGCTTATGGTGTGTTGCATCTCTTAGTTGCCATCTGTCTTTTCTGCCTTTGCTAGCAGACACAGGGCCAAGTACTACTGAAACCTGGCCACGTTCGGTGGTGCAGACGTGCGCATGTGTTTACAAGCAGAAGCACAGGGCTTGTGCTCAGATGTCCGACAGAAGCAGACTTTTTTCCAGGTGCTCCAAGCAAGGTGAGCACCACAAGGAGCCACACCACAGCCAACCTTCCACCAGGTCACTTGCACATGCATGCTAAGTAGCACCAGTGCTGGGGAGGTTGGCCAGGCATTGTTGAAGAAGAGCACAGTACAGCTAAGATGCTTGGAGGGACAAATGCCAAATAGCTTTACAAGTTGTCAGGGGCACACACAGGGGCCGTCGCACATATCCCCGAGTCTCCCCTGCTCCATAGAAGCTGAGTTATTAGCGCAGTACCGTTCCTAGCCAGAAACTAATACAGCACACAGGGACACCCATTGAGGCACAGACTCGTGTGCAGTGCATATCATTTGCATGTGCAAATTGCCACGTGCACTACCTATTGAAATCCGCGGCTGCCAGAACACGACATGTACTGAAGTCGCACCCCGCTATACGCATCTAGCAGCTCACCCAGGGAACATTCTATCATGTGTTATTCTTGACGCATTGGTCTTCCATTTACCAGGCGCCCACGTGCGCCTGCCTTACTGCATTGACAGTGTATGAACCATCATGGGGGCAAGCTAACGTATACGTACAAAGCAGCAGACAAGAGTGTTTGTTTGTAGAGAAGTCACTTACTTTGGGGCAGGAATGGTGTTGTGTGTGTATGTCGTAAACACACACAGATTAGTAACTCACGCTCTCTTTGCAGCATTGAACTGCTCCTGTTACCGAACGTGAGAGTGCGCAGGCAGGAGGCCAGCACTCACCCCGGAGATAAGTCTCTCTTTGGCTTGAATTTGACTCATTTGGTACATGATGAACATGGTTTCTCTGATTGAGTATTTGTTAATGTCAATAGTTGTATTTTGTATTTTGCCTACTTTCCCTTGCCAATCCAACTCCCCTCTCCTGCCCCTCTTTCCGGTTATCCTGAATACCAATGCCTGTCCAAACAACAGATCCCTGACCCTCTTTCCCCGCCAGGGATTCGGAGAGCTGTGTAAGTTTTACCTTGCAGGGGTCCAGACCAGGGAGGGGGTGGTTGGTTCGTGCCACTCCTGCGCCTGGTGACCGGAGCTGTGACACTACCCATCAGTTGTTGCATCATCATTGTATATTGTGTCCTGATATGGTACCCATCCTGGTGAACCATTGCTGAACTGTGCTACCTTGGTTGTTCTAGCATTCTGCTTGTACATGTGCTTGGACATATTTTGCAACTTATAGTCACCTACTGGAGACTCTTCCAGGGTTTTTTGGTGCCTACAGGCTTTTTCCCTGGTTTGGGGGTTTGGCTCCTTGGAGTTCTCTGCGATTTGGTATTTTTACCAGTCAAGGTGGTCTCTGAGGGGGCTGGACCCTATTTACATGCAAGGTGGAACATGAAGACCAAGGGGTAGGGGGATCCTGTAGCCAGGTAGACTAGAAGGAAGAAGGCTACATACCCCAGACACAGTTGTTCCGAAGGTCATGGTGATGTGTATATGAGGGAGGGCCTTTTGTTGTTGGACAGTAAGCTTGGGCTGCAGTGTTTGGGCACTCTCTGACATTGTAATTGTGGGGTACTATGTACATGATGTGTTCTGCTGGTCAATGTCTGTTCCTGTGTTGTGTTTACTTTTCAGGTGTGAGGGGATTGGTGTGGTTTGACATGCTGGGGTGTACACATGGGCAATGTTCACATGTGATGTGTACAGGACACTGAGGGTCACTTGATTTCACATGCATATATTGAGTGCATGTCCCTACTGACACACACAGTTGCACAATGAACCACCGCACGTACAACCACCCTTCCGTGCCCACAGGTGCACACAGATTGTCTTCTCGGGCATGCTGTGTCCCTGCAGCGCATGATCAATTACCATTTGGGGATCCTGTACATGGGTCAATAGGTTATTTATTTTGTTTGTCCTTTTCATGTGATGCTCATAGTGTGCCCCCAACACAATGGCTGCTCGCTGTGCTGTGTGCTGAGCAGTGTGTTGCAGGAGACACACACAGCACACGGGTTCGGGAGTAGCGATTTTGCCTTGCCCAATGTGCATGTGAAAAGGCATTCAGTGTTGTGTTCATGCTACCACTGGTAGAAGGCATTTGTGTATGACTTGGTATGTGAGGGAGGTTGTTGGTCAGTCATTTCTTCTGATTCCATGTCAGGCGTCATTGTCTCGTGCCACTTTCCATTTAATACATGTCACTTCGTATCTTATTGGTCATGTGTTGGGCTTTTGTTATTGCATGCCATGTCATGGTGTGGCAGACAAGGGTGATGTGGGTTGGGAGGGTTTGGGTAACATACCAGGGATTGTCATGGCCTGTTTTGCGGGGGGTGTGATACACACCTTGCATGTGTTCCTTTTGGTCACAAGGGATTGGTTATGTTTAAGTAGCTAGGGAGGCACACAATGTAGCACTTCCATGGCGACGTCCTCATGTTGGTAAGGTTGTGACAGTTGACTGTCTCTTTGTCATCATCGATTGTCACCTGGTATGTGCCAGGCCTGTGTGCACTCCACAGGGGTGGAAGTTTAGGTGAAAAATGTGGCCACAAGCTGGGTCTGGGCTGCCTCGCCACGTGAACAACCTAAACTACCTATTGCTAGGCAGTAAGCCCAAATGCACTCCTACCGAATCTTCGTTCGGGAGTTAAATGTTGGCTCTTAGTTGATCAATTAATACTCTCATGTGGAGAGAGTGTTAATTGAGTCTTGACTTTAACATATTACAAAATAGAAAATAAATAACATCAATAAAGGATAAATCAGGCATGTAAGATCACTTATGTAACCAATTATACAGATCTGGTACTGACCAATACTTTTTGATACTTTTTAATAGACCTCTCAAGGTCTGTTTTTTCAAACAAATAAACAATGTACAAAAGAATTATTCAGACAATGGTGAAGCATCCAGGAATTCTCATTCCAATTAACAAACAGAGTATAACCTGGTTTGTAAAGGTACATAAATGTAACAAAAGCAGAAAGCAAGTAGCTCAAAGCTTAGCCTTATTATTCACATCCTGTAAATGTTCAAAGGGACATGTATACATTTCATTAACAAATTGTAAACCAGCTATATAAATTTAACAAACAGCAATAAGTTCACTCTTAGGGTTTTTGTATTGTGAAGTAACACCATTCAGGGAAGCCCCTTTTAATAGGTGACATAGGTAACCAACGCGTTTCGGATCGAATGATCCATCTTCAGGGTGGCGAGCTCTGATTGAAAAAGTCCTGGATGAGGCTGAAGAGAATGACGTAATCTCTGAGAAAACACGCCGGTTTCTCGACAATAAACATCCCATCATGCCGGTGATGGATATCTTACCTAAAATCCATAAGAGACTGTTAAAACCTCCAGGCCGCCCCATTATAGCAGCTACTAACAGCATCCTTGAACCTTTGGCACAATATCTGGACAAAATACTTCAACCCTTGGTCCAAGAGACGCCGACTTATGTGAAGGACACCATGCACTTCCTGCAACTGTTGAAGAACACGCAGTTTGTGGAAGGGAGAGATATATTATTTACTATGGACGTTACGTCCTTATACACAAATATTGCCCATGAAGCTGGCCTAGAAGCTATAGAATGGCTTATTTTGAGATCGGACAAATGTCAAGGAGACCGGCTGTTCATTCTCTCCCTCTTGAAATTGGTACTTAACAATAACTTTTTTAAGTTTCAGGATAGATACTTTATCCAAATTTCAGGCACAAGCATGGGTGCAGCTATGGCACCGTGCTATGCCAATGCATTTATGTACTATCTGGAATACGAACATGTTCTCACATCACCAAGATGGATGAGACACCTATCCCTGTACGTGAGATACATTGATGACGTCTTTGGGGTATGGACTGGCCCTCAAGACGAATTGGTCAATTTCTTTGACATGATGAATCGGATGAATCCACGCATTAGGTTTACTACAGAGACAAGTACAACAACCATACATTTCCTGGATGTGGAAATTTACGTGGCTGGAGCTAAATTGGAGACCAGGATTTACACCAAACCAACTGACAGGAATAGTCTATTACTCGCCACAAGTTTCCATCCTAAACGAACCGTTGACAGTGTGCCACTGAGTCAATTTCTACGTTATAGGAGGAACATCTCAGAACCCACTGAATATGAACGTCAGGTGATTACACTGGGAAATAAATTCACAGCAAGAGGATACGACTCTACATTGATCTCAGATGTATCAGGAAAGGTCAGTGAGATAAACAGGGACTCACTACTAGTACCGAAGCCAACAAAATCTCGAGAAGCACTGACATATGTTACCACCTACTCGGTCCAGAGCACAAGAATTAAGAAAGCCATCAAAAAAAACTGGCCCATGCTACAATTGGACCCACAATTGCAACATCTTTTCCCTGATCCTCCAACGTTTGCCTATAGAAATAGCAGATCTATATGAAAGACCCTAGTGAAAGCTGAGATCCCAGTTGGGGGTCCGTCCACCCAACACAAAGGCACTATTCCATGCCACAATTGTCAACACTGTGGCAACATCTTAAAGGGCAATCACATTACACACCCCCATTCTGGCAAACCTTTACAATTAAAACACTCCTGTACCTGTGATGCTCAAAATGTGATATATGCACTGAAATGTCCATGTGGACTCTATTATGTAGGAATCACTACTCGGAAAGCGAAAATAAGATGGACTGAGCATAAGTCCAATATTCGGAACAAGAGTCCCAAATCACCTGTTTCATTGCACTTTACAGAGGCACGCCACACGGTGGCGCAGTTAAAATGTGTTATTTTAGAACAAGTGACATCAGGTACCAGGGGGGGAGATATACAACGGAAATTAGCACAACGTGAAATACTATGGATTGATCTTCTAGACTCACTGCACCCTCGGGGGATGAATGTTGAATTTGATTTAATGTGCTTTGTATAAATTAGCCTGAATCGCCACAATGTCCGCCCAGCTGCAAGGGTAACTGACATATGATTGTTTCATGGACTACAATGCCTCACCCCAAGCGGTAAATAGGGTTGTCCCCACGTCATTGTGACTCTGAGCTCATATTTCCACTCTCTTTATTCCTTATTAGGTTTTCGTTTTCAAATACCTAGAGCCTGTGTCCTTAACAACTAGATTGTGTGATATCACAGATTCCCCTCTTTGTCCACTCGATTCGTCACCATGGACTTGTCGATACATTTACTCTATGACTTTGTCATTTGGTGATTAGTAGATTAGGAATGCACATAGCTATATTGGCTTGACTCGCCAGTTCAATACCTCTTTTTAGTACAGAGATGCGGCCACCTGAGATACCCCCCCATGGAATTGTCATTTATATTGATGCGAGATGGGGGCACCCCGCGAATCCTATTGGTTTCGCGGTGGTGCCCCCACTCGCATCCCAGAGTAATCAATTTCTGTTTGAGTGCTTTCCTCTACATATTTAATATAGAGACCCCGCTACATGGGTTATATTGATTCTAAGGTGCTCTTACCTATTACTCTATGGAGCTCCTCCCTCTGCGATGAGTGGCCCACACCAATATGGCGGATTTCCCGGCTGGCCCAACGCGCATGCGCGGGGTTACCGGGACACCAACTAATGCCTACCGTAGTGGAGCCGCTACGCTTACAGCGGTCGGCTCACTCGGTGTTTATCTGCAACCTAGGTAAGTCTTTGGACTCCGTTTGGACGGCGCACCTGCGTCTGCATTTTTTTGCACCCGCCTTTTTACACTTGGCGTGATGCTTTGAACTTCATGTATCTCGTAGCGAGATACCAGGCTGGCGCTCCTACATACATTTAATATCTGTTTCTATCCCCTCGGTGGATAGCTTAGACATAGCTCGTTGAGAAAACTTTGTTATGACCATCCAGATGACTCACGACTGTTTGGTCTGATCATTGCTCTGTCATTATTCCTTATAGGGTGTCCTGGCCGCATTCTGTCACTTCCCGGCCTCCGGCGCATTTCAGCTGTTGACTGGGTCTGAATTGGAACTTTATCAGCCTCAGATTGAGGTTAGTACCCATTATCTCTCTACTTATTTCGGTTTAAAATTATATCAGTTAACCTCACTGATTAGCTTAAATGGTAATGTTTATTCTTTTGAATTTCCCGCAGGAAAGGCTTTTAGAACGCATTTAACAATCACTACTCTACTACATACAGGAACAGTGAAGTCCCCACCCTGAAGATGGATCATTCGATCCGAAACGCGTTGGTTACCTATGTCACCTATTAAAAGGGGCTTCCCTGAATGGTGTTACTTCACAATACAAAAACCCTAAGAGTGAACTTATTGCTGTTTGTTAAATTTATATCGCTGGTTTACAATTTGTTAATGAAATGTATACATGTCCCTTTGAACATTTACAGGATGTGAATAATAAGGCTAAGCTTTGAGCTACTTGCTTTCTGCTTTTGTTACATTTATGTACCTTTACAAACCAGGTTATACTCTGTTTGTTAATTGGAATGAGAATTCCTGGATGCTTCACCATTGTCTGAATAATTCTTTTGTACATTGTTTATTTGTTTGAAAAAACAGACCTTGAGAGGTCTATTAAAAAGTATCAAAAAGTATTGGTCAGTACCAGATCTGTATAATTGGTTACATAAGTGATCTTACATGCCTGATTTATCCTTTATTGATGTTATTTATTTTCTATTTTGTAATATGTTAAAGTCAAGACTCAATTAACACTCTCTCCACATGAGAGTATTAATTGATCAACTAAGAGCCAACATTTAACTCCCGAACGAAGATTCGGTAGGAGTGCATTTGGGCTTACTGCCTAGCAATAGGTAGTTTAGGTTGTTTAGATATTTTGTCCCAAGTGGTCTTGTGACGTTAGCCCGCCTGCACCCGAAATTTTACCATAAAATTCATTGACATTATTTCTTTATTTAATAGTGTGAACTAACACCTTTGGTGTGCTTCTACTCCACATCAATTATCCTGATTTACATGAGCTGTGCATTCCCACCCCATAGTTCTTTTGTGTCTGCCTCGCCACGTGCCCTTTACCCTCCCATGGGAAGCACCTGTGCCTGTGGTTGGGGATGTGGGGGCACCACCATGTCCACCGGTGCACCCTGCTGTGTTGCAACATTGTGCAGGGCACATGCTGCCTCAATGATCCCGCACACTATGGGGGGTGCATATAGTAGCTGGCCGCCAGAGCGGTCAAGGGAGCAGAAGCGTGACTTGAGCACTCCGAATGTACACTCCACTATGGCCCTGGTTGCAATATGGGCAGCGTTGTATCTTACCTGGGGTGATGTGGTGGGGTTCCGGATTGGCGTCATCATGTGGTTGCTCAGAGGGTAGGCACTGTCCCTTGGGTAGGTGATAATGGTTGTGATTAGTTGGGTTTGTGTATTTGTCTGTGTGTGACATGCTTCCCAGCTTCTAGGGCCCGGCACAGGGCAGACATTCTGTGTATGAAATTGTCATGGGTAGAGCCAGGGTAGTTTGCATAGACAGAGGTGATGATTCCCTTGGCATTGCATACAACCTGCACGTTGATGGAATGCCAGTGCTTGAGGTTTCGATAGATGTGCTCAGTGGCCTTAGGTAGACGGAGGGCCACATGGGTGCAATCTATGGTAACAAGCATTTTGGGGAAGTGTGCCACCTTGTAAAAGTCCTGGACCACGGCCTGCTTTTCTGCGGGTGTTCTGGGCATGTATATGTGCCTGCGGACTGAGGGGTGCGCAGTCATGATTACCAACACCTGGTGTAGGCAGCATGACTGCGTGCCCTGTGAGACCCCCCCCCCATTATGGCAGTTGTCCGCTGAAATGACCCAGTGGCCAAAAAATTCAGGACATTGAGCACCTTCTCCAAGGGGCTCAATGCTTGGGAGCACAGGGTGGGGGATGTAAAGTCATCTTCCCACTCCCTGACCAGGTCTAGGATGATATGAGGTGGAAACCTATACCTGTCATAGACCTGGTCGTCAGGCATCCCAAAAAGGCTGGTCCGGGGCAAAAAAATGCGGGGCCTGGCTATTCTCCTCCTCCTGCGGTGTCCCACGATCAGTGCTGCGACAAATGGGGCATTCATCCTAGATGTATATACGTGTTTGTTGTTTGCACACACTTTTATACTGCGCGCGGGAACGCTTCCGCCTGCCTTCGTGTGGCAGACGTGTTGACGCCTGTGCGCGTCTTTTAGCGTGTGCGTGTTTCCCGTATTCGATTCCATGAATATGTGTTATTCGCGTGCGTGTGGGCGTTCCATGTATTTCCATGCAGTACTTCCCCAGTTACGCCTTCTTTTTCACGTGGTGTTCCCCATTCTGCGTGTTACGCCCCGTGTCCCGCCCCATTTTAAGTGTGTGCGCCGACGTTGCGCGCTTTCCCTGTGCACGTCGCGCACAGCGTTCAGGATGTTGCTGTGACGTGTGCGACCCCATGCCTGCCACGCTCGGATTTGGCGCACATCCCGCAGTGAACACACGCAGGTGCTTCCATGAATCACACGCCTGCGTGTGCGCTTGTTTTTTCACGCTTGCGCCAAGATTTTCAGTGCTCATTTGTTCCATGAATCGGCCCCTCAATGAAAAAACTTTGTTAAAGGGACGTTATGGTTAAGTTGCACTAATAAAAACCTTTGAAATTCACTGAAAAAACTTTGTTAAACGGACGTTATGGTTCCAAGTAAAACCGAAAAACCCATGAAATTCACCAGTTATGGTAAGCTAAGCAACCATAACTCACGCCACCACTGTGCACTGCTAAGACTAACACACAGGACATCAAAGATGACATCAGAAATGTCATTGATGACATCACTGAAGACATCACACATCAAATGCATTTTGATGATAAGTCTCTGCAAGGAGTTGTGTTTATATTGTTGATAACAAGATGTCAGGAGTGATCGGAAGACCTATCATGAACTACTTAATCTATTAAAGAATGTACTCATCTAATATCATTGTATTGGAGTGTTATTGTTAATACAGAAACCTATCATATATAAACGTAGGCAATGACTGCAGCATGCACCATAGAAGTACATTATTTATAATATTGTATATTTGGATAGTACAATAATGAATGCTCCCTTATCAGAGTTTTGAATAATGTTAAACATGTAATAACTAGCTAACAATTCAAGATTTACAGCACTTGTGCTGGTACAAACAATACATATGAAGCACCACAATGCATACAAATCAGAGGCACATACAGGGAAACTAAAGTAAGGAAGAAAGAAACTGCATCATCAGAAAACGTTAATGACATTAAAGTTTATCTTCATGTATACAAATGAATTGTGTGTTTGAGGCCTGCTCATTTCCCCATGTTTGTGCACCATGAGCTGAGATCAAACCCTAAGGAATTTACTTAAAGAACATATGACAAGGTTAACATCTAGATATATAGCACCTTTTTTAATTGTATTATTCTGACTGCCAGTGAACAAAACCACCTGGCCTATATATGTCAAGGAACAAAAACAAGTGGCCCAGATATGTGATGTCATCAGTGATGTCATCAATGACATTTGTGATGTCATCTTTGATGTCCTGGTTGTTAGTCTTAGCAGTGCACAGTGGTGGCGCGAGTTATGGTTGCTTAGCTTACCATAACAGGCAAATTTCAGGGGTTTTTCGGTTTTACTTGGAAACATAACGTCCGTTTAACAAAGTTTTTTCTTTGAATTTCATAGGTTTTTATTAGTCCAACTTAACCATATGGTCCCTTTAACAAAGTTTTTTTCAGTGAATATATATATATATATATATATATATATATATATATATATATATATATATATATATTTACACTCACATGTAGGCATACACAAACTTTATAGGTAATATGCCCAGACCACTGTACAGTAATTAAAGCAGTACTACAAACTGCCATTCCAGAAACTGAAACGTTATAGCAAAGGCAGCAACTGAGCAATGTTCCCTAAGAAACACAATAGGCATATGCACTATGCTGGCAGGACAGTGCTATCAACACTCACAAATCGATGAAGCACAGCATGGGCATGGGCAATTAGAATGTAAAGAACGGGAGAATCAATCAGTGTCATTATACGTCATTATACGTCATTATACATTTGCCGGTATCCCTCAAGTAATTCCGGTGGGATACCGGCAAACGAGCGTACCGTTACTGGCACTGAATATCCTGGAATTTCCCAGATATTACAGGTGCCAGCAATGGTAGGTAAATCCCCATTCCATGGAGTCTATAGGACACGGTGGGGGAATTGCTGCTATTATCGGGCACCAGTAATACCGGTGCCTGTAATACCAGCTTTTAACTGAAGGTAAATCATGGAACCCCCACTGGCAAGTTTGTACTCTGCCGGTCTGTAAAAGTGCCAGTATAGAGAAATACCAGCACTTTTTTCCAGACCGGCAAGGTCATAATAATACCCAATGTACCGTTTATTAAGAGCAAGGCCAGTGGTGCAAACTTCTCTTCCAGTAAGCTGCACAGCTTGGATATGGCTCACTCCAGCCTCTCTCATAAAGACGTATAGGTACAGCAGGGACAAAGCTAATGTTTTCTTCCCTCAAAGGCCTTGTCATGGACAGGACCAGTGCAATCTTCAATCAAACAGACGAAACAAGTAAAGCCTTGCCAGGGTAAATGAAATCTTTCTTCACTACAAGTGATAGGTTCTGCACGGCCAGGTCAAGGGCATGTTTTCTTCACAAGCAGGTTTATGTGTAGCATAGCAGGATAAGTGAAAGCCTCCCTGAAGGACATAGAGAGCATGGGCAGGACGAATGCAGGGCTTCCTCACAATTCTGTACTAGAACAGAATTCTAGTGCAAGCTTCTCATATGTGGGCACATGTACAGCGCAAGCTTCGTTCACCAAGAATAAATGTATCAGAGATTCCCGCATTGGCTCATATAGCTTCTAAATAGTTGGAAAGGTTTGACTTTATGGGTTTTCAGGGTACGGACTATGCACTTATGTATGTGAAGTCTAACATTGTGTATGATGTAATCCTAAAAGAATGTGACAACCTTAGAATGCTTGGTTTTGACCTCTTTCCTTTTAGTGACAATATGTCTTTGGGGGATGACAATACAACTGACTAGAGGCAATTGATTGCTACAAATTCATCAAAAACATTGGGTGGAGGCACAGTCTTGGATGAACAGGTCATCTCTCTGAAGAGAAAGATTCTGGCTTCTGAGGAGAGTCGAGATTGGTCATGGTTGCTGGGTGCATCGAATTGAGACTATCCTGAAGCCATCTCTCTCTTCCATTCCTTGAGACTCTATATTTTTTCACTCGCCTTCTTAAATACGCATGGGCATAACTATCTTTTCAACAACATTTAGCTATGCCAAGAGCTTAGGAATCACACAATTATTATCCTTCGGGAAACCTGTTAAGGCCTTCCCCTTCTCTTGATGGGTATGTTGTGTATTGTCAGGAATCCCGGCAAGGGGAACTAGGTCACCCCATGGAGGATTACTGATTTGGTGAGATCATGCCCCGAGGTTAGGGGGAGGCCTCTTTTGACATTAGCTTTGAATTTTGGCCATACACCTTGAGATTCAGAGGAGGGGATGTTTAAATCTATTGACACTCAATGTGTATTGGCATTCTGCCGTCAGGTCATTGGATGAAGAACTTGATCTTATAATGTCATTGTTAATTAGTGGTCTAACAGATTCCCTGGGGGGGCATGTTCTTTTGGCGGGAGACCTGAACTGTGACTGTATTCAATGTAATATCCTTCCGGACATGGGGTATGGGATTGGTTAGCAAAATCTCAAATTGGTGAATGGGAGAAGATGGCTAGATTGGTTAACAGACGTGGGCCTGTTTCCTCTTAAGGGGTTGGTTGCCAGAGATATTCCTCCTCAGCCCACTTGGAGCGATGGGGCTGCCCACTCATTCATTGACTAGGTCTTTATGGGTAGCTAGCTTTTTGAGAAATGCTCTCGGCTGGTAATAACAAGCACAGGCTATAGTGATGATTCCATTTTATGAATACATTTTAATTGCCTTGTATTGGGCAGTCTTGGCAACGACCACAATCACGGTCCGACAAATATCGTCTTAAATTGGGGGGTAACCAAATTTCATGATACCAGGTTTTGGCTTGAAGAGTCAACGTTACTCTTAATAGATGTCTTGCTTTGACATCCCGGGAGTGGAAGCTTCACACCTTTGCAATAGACAATTTTGAAGCTTTGTGCAGGATATAATTGAGGACAGTCTACCGTGGAAAAGGTGAAAGGACTCATTATTGAGAAGGACTCTCATGTCTATAGTACCAAGCTTGTCCTTAGGAAAAGAGAGACAAGGTGGCTTGTTAGGCAGACCCAGAATAATAGAGCATTCTCGTATCTGGAGAATCATGCTCAGATTAGGAAAACTCAGCAATTTTATCAAAATAGTTTGCATGCAACCCACCTCTCAAGATGTCAGGATAATGCTGAGGCCATGCTGACAGAAATGAGCAATACAAATTCCTAGGGTTTCTGGAAACTTATTAATGACACAGATTCTAGTTAGACAAGCAGCCTGGTCAATATTGTCTCTGAGGAGGATTAGGTATGTCATTTCCAGTCTTTAAATGCCCCTCCTGATAGGCCCTCTCTGGAATTATCTGTCATGTTAGCGACAGGACGTATAACATTGTTATCAACTACAAAGTTGTTCGGAAGATGAAGGAGTTAGTTCTTCCAGAGCTCCAGGGCTAATTTTCTATTTAGATCCAACCTGACTATCTGGGCATGTATCCTAGCATATCAATTTACCAACATGATACGGTTGGACAATGTCCCACCTTCCTGGTCTCACACGCATGTTGTGCCCCTCTGTAAGTGTGGCGCTAGATCGGATCCTTGCAACTATAGGACTATAGCAATTCTGGATGCTGACAGAAATGTTTTTGCTGGTATCTTGCTTCTGCATCTGGACTCTTGGTATACAAGATCAGGAGGAGTCGATATATGCCATATTTGCTTCTGAAAGAATATGGGTACCGCACTCAATGGCTTCATGAATAAATGTATACAACACCTTGCCTGGTGGAAGGGGAGCAACTTCATTTATTTTGCCTCCATTAACTTGACAGCTGCCTTTGATGTGATAGACCGCAACCTATTATGGCATGCACTGTACAAGTGGAGTATTCCCCATGGTTTGTGGAGGCTACTAATCTGCTTATATGATCACTCTTCGATATAAATTCACCTACAAAATGATTTTTTGCTGTGTCGCCTGATTTCCACCTGAAGGGTGGTCGGGCAGGGCTGTGTTTTACCCCCCTGTGCATTCAACTTGTATATGGCCAACATTGGAGAATATCTGCAACCCAAAGCGTTAGTAACCCCGAAACTCCAAAGGTTGAGCATCCCATGGCTGGCCTATGCTGATGATTTTCTAATTTTGGATTCAACACTGATCGGTCTGCAAAGCCTGCTTAAGGGTTTCTCTAACTTTTTTGAGGTCCATTTTTTGTCGATTATTTATTCAAAGAGTAAACTGATGCATTTGTCAAATTCCAAAAAGAAAGTTACTTTTCGGTGGTGGATACATGTGCAGCCTGTGGCTACAATTGACTCCCTTCTTTATCTGGGCTTCTTTATTCATGCTAAAAATATAAAAACTGTACTTCAGTCTTGGTTGCAATCATGAGCAATTGTCTAATCAGTTGCGTAGAGTTGATTTTCTTTATGGTACGTTTCCCTTCTACTTTGTATTAGTTTTTTATGAAGGAAAAATCATGCCGAAGATGTTAAACAGAATCAAAGTTTATGATCTAACTACAGTTTACTATTAATATGTCCTTGAGGCCTTCATTTGAGGAAAGACTTGGGTGGTCCTGGAGCATTGCCGCTCTTGGCAATTTGCTAGGAGCTTGGTCTGATCTCATAAAAAGCAACGGCACAGTGGAGGTATCTTTCACTTTAGAGGAAAATAATTGTTTCTACTGAATGATCTTTGTGGATTTTAAAGAAATGTGCAGGAAAAGAGTTGTGGTATTGTAAGTACTTGAGGTGTTTTGTTCCACCTTAATAGTTTGTGCTACAGCACCTTAAAAAAACATCTTTTGTGCTGGATGGAATTACAATAATGGTCAGAAACCAAATAACCGGACAGACTCAAAGAATATGGCACAGTACTACTTTGTTCTCAGTTTAATAAAGCAGGCCGACCTGACAAACATCGGACTGATGCTTGCACACTCACAACCAATTTTAATTACATGCAGGTCTGATACCTCGATATGCGTAATTTATCACGTCATTCTACGTGGCAAAATACAAAACCTATGAAGTGTATTGTAAAGGAGCAGGTGTATACCTCTTCTCTGGTCCCCGCCCGCTCAACACCATCATATTGGAATAGCAGATGAAGAGCTACAAATGGGATCCAGTGCACAAATCCATGCACCATGTCTATACCGCGTCAAGTGTATGAAAGACGATATGCACTCAGGCAGCCATTAAGAATGTACCCACACGTTGAGGCATTGGAAGGATGCTACCAGGAAGGAAGCCCACTGCCAAGATGCCAGAATGTGGCTATGGGTAATATGGATGAACTCTAAGTAAAGTCTGTCAACAAAAGAATTATGTTATAAAGAAGATGTATGATCCTGTGCCGAAATGACATAAAAATACTTAAAACTGACTTTGTAGCTGAAGCACTAAGAGGGACATGTACCATGAAGTAATCATGAATATAAAAGAAATAACTTGCTGACTAATAACTGTAAATACATCGTAAAGCAAGGTAGAAAAGACATATAGAAGATTGCTAAAAAGACTTATATACATAACATTTAGGATGGCCATTGGAAGAAAATGGACAATGGCCCGTGTTAAAAATCAACCCTGCTACATCAAAATACGAGCCTAGGATGGCAAATTGAAGAATGTATGAAGAAGGGGGAGTCGAATAAACACAATATGTGCATAAGGAATATTTCTGCTAACATTAGGAGAGAAAAGGACATTTGCAGGTGGAGTGCTCAAGTCTCTAAAGGCCAGACAGGGTAATGGCACCCTGTTTAATAATGATCAATTAGCAGTAAAAGAGAGGCTGAAATGGACACACTCATGGTATCTTAGCAAATGATGGAGAATGCAAGACAAGAGCTGTTCATTAAAGCCAGATGGAGATAGTAGCATGCTCATACTCCCTTAAATGTTCCAGAACAGTGAGCAGACTACAAGGTCAAATACAAACGGTAGAGCTTGGCAAAGGATTATCCAGATGAAAGATGATGGACTAATTGGGAAAACAAGGAATTAATTGACGCAGCTCGAAAACCTAGGTTTCGTTTTTTCTCAAGTGCTGCTAAATAAACCGAAAGTCCAAGGTTGGATTGGGTTGCCAACCAATTAGAAAGTTTGCCATGCATTTTTTCATACAATGTTGCAAAATGCCAATTAGGATGATGTCATAAATGACATATGTAAAATAATATCAACTCTGTACAAGAAATATAAAGTGTGAACATGCATGCATCTTCTTTGATAGATGTTATTTCTCCCTGCTTTCTTTCTTTGAGATTAAAGCAGTATTTGACCATCTTGCTTGGGTCTGTCCAGTAATTTGGTCTAAGATATTTTCTGGCAATTCCATCTAAGACATAGAAGATGCTTCAAAGTGCTAGAACACAATTGGTATCAGTGTGGATGGTTCTGGTCTAACGACCTGGATCGATTCCATGATCAAGACCCAGCACGATTGCCTGCTCCTACCATTAGCCGGACAATCACAGAGTTTCCTGCGGGGATCAAAGCGTAAAAGAACACATGTTCAAGATTCAGTTTGGCAGGTCCCCCGATGATGAAATTCCTGTCCGATACCCGCAGGCGCCCACGTGGACTGAAGCAAAGTGATCGATTGAGGGAGAGTCAATGCCCAGGGACTCAAACAGAATGCAGATTTAAGTAGTCAATTGAACGTGGTAAAAGATAAAGGGGGGGATTGTATTTGGTGTGTTGTATATTTATATAGCAAGAGTAACTGGATTGTTGGGCATTATAAATAATAGAAAATATACCTCAATTTCACGGCCCTACAAGGGACGGAAAGGGTACCGGCCATAACTTCAAATAGGAGTATTAAGGATTCCTGAGGCATAGAGCCAATAAGAATGGCATGTATTAAACTCTGAGAAGGAGTAAGAGTACATGCAATAACTCCAAGTGGGAGTGTTAAGGATTCCTAAGGCATAAAGCCAATAAAAAGGGCATGTATTTAACTCTGAGATGGAGTAAATAAAAGGAGATGAGATACATTTACTAAGAATAGTAAAGGAAGACATACATAGGGGAACAAATTGAAAGTACACATGTGTATGGGGTATGATATGTTTCTATAAAGCTTTCTGAATGTTTAAACTGATAGATATAAAACTACAGCAAAAATAAATAAATAAAAGTGATTTTTGGTACATTTTTTAACAAATGATTGACGTCAATCAGAAGGTTAAAATAAGATGAAATCAATGCACAAATAAAGAAGAGAATCTTAAGGTACTAAAAAGCTGACAGAAATATTTGCTAGAAAGTGTAAACGAAGGAGCAAGAAGAACAGTAGTACAAATAGTTTTCAAAATCTTTTCATTCATGGATTACGAACGGCGATTGATGGTGCTTGCTCAAAGAGATTAAAACAATATACTTAATAAACCTAGAAAGAAGAATAACAGATCAGGTAAGTATTGGCAGTCTGAATTGACTTGTCACCATGGAGGACAAAACTCTTTTACATCTATGCAGAACATTGCCGAGATATACAGGCAACATTAGGAAGTATCATTCCGAGTGGTCAAGGGCACGACTAAGAAAACACTTATGCTGTGGCCTCAAGAGGGGTCATAATCAAAACCGATATTTTGTCACATGATGACATACTACATGCCATTCTTAAAGGAAAGACGTTAGAGAAAAGATTGGCAGTTTTACTACTCTGGAAAATTTACCAGAGTGAGAAAGAAGATCCAGCTGAGAGGGAGTGGATGCTTAAAAAGCATAAAGGATAAGATGTAACACACGTGGCTCCTATTTCCTCTCCTGAAAAGCAAGATGTGAATGCTGAAGAGAAGGGATTTAATCCTTTAAAGGATTTGAAGGCAGCAGCAGGGTATGCTAATCCAACGTATGAGCCCCCTGCTTATAGCAGTGAAGACACCACAGAAGAGAGCTGGAATAGAGAATGCAGATAATATTAACATACAATGAAGGTAAACAGTGTGATGAGTGATAAGATAGAACAGAAAAAAAGATAGAGATAGAGGAAAAGGCAGAAATACAAAGGGAACAAATGATACAGTAAGGACAAGGCAATTGTACAGAACGAGTGGATGGGAGGACAAATATTGCTCAATCTCAAAGATAAAAGCATTGATGTAGTTTGAGAAAGAGAGGAAAGAGAAGAGCGAGAGAAGAGAAAGAGAAAGAAGAAGAGAGATTATACAAAGAAGAAAGGGACAAAGAATGTATGGGAAGGGAGGAACAGAACAGGTGTGAAATGTGAAAAGAGAAGGAAAGATTAGCAGATATTAACAAAAAGAGGCAAAATCCTGAAGTTTGAAAGTATGTAGGTTGCAAAGAAATCAGCAGGGAGAAGAGTCAGGGGAAATAAGGAGAAGAGAGCAAGAAATGAACAAGAGTAGGGGATTAAAAGACAGGGGCCATTACGAGTTTGGAGGCAGCCATGGTGCTATTAGCACCATGGCTGCCTCCAAACCCGTGTCCGGGTCCAGGTAGTCAGAATGGGGAATTACCGGGTCATTCCGACCTTGTAGGACCCGGTAAGTCCCAATTCTCAAAACCATTCCCCATTCCCAATCGAGGCCCAATAGGGCTCAATGGGAATGGGAAAGGAGCTAATAACGGGCCCGCAAATAGTGGGTCCGTTATTTTCTCCATGGTCCCTTAACGGCTCCCGCTAAGGGACCTCAGAATGCGGTGGTAGGGGGTTAATGGCACCGGCATCCTTACCAGTGTCGTTACCACACTACCACCGTACTCGTAATGACCCCCAATGAAATAGAATATTTATGCTGTAGAAGCATAGTGCCCATAGAAGCAAAAACAATTTTGGAAGAAGAAAGAGGGTCACGACAGCCCCAAGGAAGCTGCTAGGAATGTCGCAGTCAGTATTAGTGGTGGGCAGGACACAGAAGACTTTGGGCCTCATTACACATATGGCAGAGAACCATGGCGCTATTAGCGCCATGGTTCATGCAGGTAATTCACCGGCACCGCCTTGGTGGAAAGGGGAATTACCGCCCCATTCCAACGTTGGCGTGGCGGTAATTCCCCCTTCCACCATTGCCCTTCCCCATTCCCATTTTTGCCCCATAGGGTATAATGGGAATGGGGAAGGCGCTAATTACAGTACCGCAAATTGCGGTAACGTAATTAACTCCCTGGGTCCTTTTGCGGGTTGGTTTTTAATGCCTGCAAATAGCAGGCGTTAAATTCCCCAACCCGCAAAGGGACCTCGTAGTAAGGCGGTAAGGATTTACCGGTACCAGTAAAATACCGGTACCGGTAAACCCTTACCGCCATCCGTGTAATGAGGCCCATAGACTTGGGAAATTATATAGGCAAATGGGAGAAAGAGGAAGGTATGGAACTCAAGTGAATACTGAAAGCTCCCGATTAAAGGGAACTGAAGGTAATCCATGGGACATCATAATAAATGATCATAGAACAATATCTTTAACCAGGTTAGATCTTGATGATATAGAAGAAGATAACAGCCACATACGCTGGGGCATAATGATGTCAGATGATGAAAGAGAGGAGAATAAGAGGATGCAGAGAGAGGGTGCATGCAGATTTCCATGAGAATAGAGTATAGATAAAGGGGTAAAATGGTCAGATCTTGAAGACCCCATAAAAAAACCACCAAAATCGACACCATATACTGAAAAACCGCATTCACAATTGCGCAGTACTGAGAATATATCATGGCCCTATGTGAGAATATTAAGGGCATTGCTAGGATGGAAAAAAGCAGACAAGGACAATGCTGCTTGGAAGACAAGGAGTATGAGCGGATATAATTATGAATCAGGATTATCACAATTCCCACTATTAGAGAAAGGGGGGATGGACACCCATAAATTCCATGGCCCCAAATAGATAAGGAGAATTTAAAGCACACACTACCAAGTTTAACTTTAGGTGCAGGAAAATGGATTTCTGAAATAGAGACAAGGACATCAGGGGCGACTTTAGCCATAGGTGACATAAACTGGTTATTAGCAGCCATTCTAGGGGAGAGAGCTGATGTCATTTGGAAAAGAGCAGGATATCCGAAAGTCACTGCACAAAACACGGTGCACAATGGAGCACCCTTTAATAATGGTAGGACAGAGGTATGGTGATCACTTAGAGTACAATATCCTGATATATCAGATATTTGGGCCATAATGACTAGGAAAATGGGATAGGATGAAGACCTCATTGCCTTTATTCAGGAGATTCAGAAAAGATGGAATTTGAAGGTGCATGAATCCTGGGATAAGACGGTAGCATTATTAACCACATTTTATGTCAAGGGCTGCAAGAGCCGGTGCCAACGTCAGCTAACAGGTGTGAATGGAACCAAAGCCATGGCCAGAGATATTGGCAATTGTGCGTTATTGTGGAATATTAAGGAAGAAAAATAAAAAGAAAGCCGGTAAACGGGAAGAGTCGAAGCTGGAGCAGAAAGAATGATCAAAATACGTCATGGAAGGAGCAGTATTGAGAAGAAAATGAGGGGGCAACGGAACAAACAGTGCAGTTAGTGCAGCAGAATAATGCAGCATACACCATGAATCGGAATGGGTATCATTTTATGCTGAGAGGCAGAGGGAATGGGCATCGAGGAGGATCAGGTGGATTTCAAAACCCTCAAGGTTTTAATGGCAGACAGTGACTGCAATGTTTGAATTGCAGTAAATTAGGACATTTAGCTAAAGTATGTAGATGCATGGGAGGCATTCAGCAACATAATTGGCAATTTCCAATAGGGGGGATGCGATATGCTCCACAGTATAGTACAGATTCACAAGGATATTATGCCCAAGATCACACGCAAACTCAAACATATGCACCACAATCACAGCAAATGCAACAAGTCCCAGTGCAGATGCAATCACCACATGGACAACAACAACAAGCACCTATGAAGATGCAACCTGCACCAACACAACATGTACACTATATTCCAATGCCTACAGGCAGGTGCATCACAATGGCACATGGATAGGGAAGCCATGCAAGTAGCTGCACCCACATAGGGCAGTATGACTGTGGGGGGAAGAAATCCTTTTACAGGTACGGGGATAGATTTATATGCTAATAGGACAGCCCACATAAGGACTTGATGTGTTCAGTGCTATCTGTAACATCTGCCCCCCAAGAGGAACCAAGGGCTAAGTAGACGATAGGAAGCAAGACGTTTTCATTTCTTATGGACACTGCAGCAACTCGTTCCTGTGTCTGTGAGGGAACATATTCAATGTCAGGCAATCCCATGAACATGAAGGGATTTTCTGGGGCGATGAATTTAGTTCCATTTACAGACAAAGTACCAATTTCTATAGGTGAACACGACATGTCTATGCCTTCATTATATTCTTGACTAACACCGGAAAACATACTCATGCGTGACTTAATGACAAAACTTAACATGATGATATCTTTTACTGACAAAGGAATAGCATTTACAGGAAAAAAGCTCTATGAGGAGTACCTGTAGACGAGGAAGTATGTTTGTATGAAGTGACTGTCTTATTATCATGGTTGCCTGATGGCAGGTTATTGACAATACCAAAAAGCTTTTTTCAGGCTAAGGATTCCCAAGGATGATGAGGAAGGGCAAATTATCCCTTCAGAAGCAGCAATGGTCAGAGAAGAAATGGTAATGCTTCATGGGACAGATGATGAGGGAAGGAGATGGAGAATGTTGATAGCCTTCAATTAAGGCTATAGTTTGACAGATTTGACACATGAAGAGCAATTTAAGGGTGCCCATTCAAATGATGAGTTAGTATTTTTCATAAATCTCACTTATTGTATCAAAGCAGAGAATGTAGAAGTCCCACAGAGAATGGCATTGGCAAAAAAGAAGCCACCATTTTTTCAGGAAGACTTGCAAAAATGATAAGTATCTTACGGACTACAAGTCCATATGACGTTGGCCTATTGAAACCAGGAGCAATTCTGCCAATTTCAAAACAGTATCCAATGTCCAGAGAAGCAGATGAAGGTATATTCGAAACCATATCCACTTTAATGAAGCAATCATTTTGGTACCATCTGAATCTCCCTGTAGCACGGCTGTGACCCTGTCAAAAAATCATGTAGATTTATCAAGGACCTTAATCCCCTAAATGATATAGTCGAAGCAGAGTTTCCCTTAGTTCCAAATTATGTGACAATATTGTGCAATATCCAATCCAAAGCAAAGTATTTGGCTGTAGTAGATTAAAAAAATGCATTTTTCTCCATTCCCTTTCATGAAGACTCACAAGATATGACTTCCATTTCATATAGAACGATCTGCCTGAAACATACTCGATTGTCCCAGGGGTACTGTGAGTCCCCATCAATTTTTAATAGAGTCCTTCAGATCGGTCTGGGTAATGTTCAACTTAAAAGTACCGTAATTTAATATGTTGATGACATTTTAGTGTGCAGTGAGACAGAAGAAAGATGCAGAGAAGACTCCCTCACAGTAATGGCTATACTATATGAGAATAGGCACAAAGTAGATAAGGAGAAATTACAATATTGTCAAGGAAGTACTGTTTATATGACAGTTGATCTCACACAAAGGGAGAAAAGTGACACCTGAAAGGGCAGTGACTATTATGAAGACTGAACAGCCAAGAACAGTGAGACAAATGCAACAATGTTCAGGCCTGTGCAATTATTGCAGGGCCTAGGTCTTTGATTACAGTACACACTGTTAAAAGGACTCAAAGAGTCACACATGGATCAAAATAAACTACTATGCACAGAAGAGTTGACTGAAGGATTTCATGAATTAAAAAATACAATCAGAATAACACCTGTGTTAGGGATTCCAAACTACAGTGAAGAGTTTTACTTACTCTCTTATTCAAATGGAGAAGTCATGACAGAAGTGCTTACACAGAAAACAACATTAGGACATGGTCATAAACCATTGGCTTACTATGGTGGGATCTTAGATCCAGTCATGAAAGGACATTATCCTTGTGTGCAACCTTTAGCAGCAGCTGCATTTGTGATTGAAAAGACCTCAAGTATAAAAGTATAACCATGGGGGTTCAGTAACATTTATTTATTCATGTGTTGTTCATTTATATAGTGCTTATACACAGGTGAAGTGCTTCAAAGTACCTCAAGGCGATGAAGGGAACACGGGAAATCATTAATCATTCTTAGGCCTTGAAGATTTCAAATGATCTAAACAGAAAATCTAGCATACTAGGCCTGACAACATTTCTCCTAGTGCAAGTGCATGAAGTGGTACGGTTGAGACAATACTCGGGGGGGGGTGGGAGACAGAAAACGGTGGTGGGGGGGACAAGACAGATGCACTAACTTGTTGCAGTACATTTAGGTCATGCATACATGCTCACGGAGGTGCAGAGACAGAGGAGGACCGGGGGGCAAAGAGTCCGGTCCAGCAGGGCCCTGGGTTAAGTGCAGAGAGGTTGGCCCCCTTCATGGAGCGTAAGCTGAAAGTGCAGTAATGTTGAACTAAGTGCAGCGGGCTGAAGGCAAATGCAAAAGACTGGCAGGGGATCCTGGGTTTTGTTGGCTCTGAAGGTGAACCAGGCAACCAGTCATCAAAAACTGAACAGAGTTACGGAGGAGGAGGAGGGTGGAGAGAAAACAGGAAGGTAAGCAGGGGAGAGGGAGAGAGGAGGAAGACAAAAGGTAGGTTTTGTGGAGTTTCTGGAAGTTAAGGCACTCCGGCTCAAGATGGAGAGTGGCAGGAAGCTGTTCCAGAGGGAAGCATCTGCAGAGGATAAAGATCTGCCCCCAAATCTCTATTTGTGAAAGGGCTCCTCCGCAGATAACGGCTCACCCGCAGAGAGTTTTTATGAAGAGAGCATTGTAAATAGTGCGGGCCCTGGCCACAGAAAGCCTTGTGGATAATGCAGAGGGTCTTGAACGTGATCCTTCTCGCCATGGGGATCCAGTGGAGGGATTTCAGCACCGGAGAGATGCGGTCGCAGGGCTTGAGGCCAAGGATAAGTCTTGCGGTTCTGTTCTGGATGAGTTGTATAGGACAGAAAGTAGAAGTAGGAAGATTAAGAAAGCGGCTGTTGCAATAGTCAAGCCTAGGGAGAACCAGGGCTCTTGAGGTAATAAGCCTTTGTGGGTTGTGAGAAAAGGTAGAAAACTCTGAGTAGGTCCAATTGGTAGTTGGACTTTTTGGAGATGTCTGAGATGTGAGAAGAGAAGGAGAGAGTGGAGTCGAAGATGACCCCAAGATTGTTTGTCTCATTGTCAGGTGAGGGCGCAGGGTCAAGGGAGGCAGGCCAGTTAGAAAATGGGAAATCAGGAGCAGGGGTCCTAATGAGGATGATCTCTTGCTTACTGGCATTCATTCATAGATCGTTAGCAGCACACCAAACCTGAATTGCGGATAGAGAGTCAGGGATGAGTGAGGAGGAGGCAGAGGGTACCTTGAAAGAGAGCTGCGTGTCATCCGCATAACACTGAAGGTTTGAGGCAAATGTAGAGGTCCTGTGAGCCAAGGGGGCCATGTAGATATTGAAAAACCAGGCGGAAAGGTTAGATCCTTGGGGGATACCACAAGTAGAGTGAGTGGTAGAGGAGACAAAGGGCCAGAGTTCCAACTGGAAGGGCCGGTCAAAGAGAAAAGAGACAAGCCACACCAGTGCCTGATCTGTGATGCCCAGGGTATCACAGAGATGGGTGATTGGTATATGGTGGTTTACCATATCAAAAGCAGAAGAGAGGTTGAGAAGAATGAGGACAGAGGGAGAGTTGGAGTCAAGATTTGAGAGCAGGTCTTCATAGGTATTCAGAAGAGCAGTTTCCATGTCTCCAGATGCTCTAAAGCCAGACTGATGTCAAGGAGACAACCAACAGATTCTGTATAAAGGGTAAATTGAGTGATAGCCCACTTCTCCAGGTGTATTCCCAGGAAAACATTGTTTGTAGAGCATGCAGTATTTGCAATTTTGGAGAAACCTAAGAGTACATTGATGACACAAATTGCCTGTATGTCACCTTGTGCTGTCCATTGTATATAGCATACTGTATATGTGTACATACTATGTGTAACTAAGAAATTGCATATCCTTTTTATTGCACCCAGATACCTTAGGGTGCGACGTGCACCATAAATTAATAAACAAACAAACAAACATACAAACAAACAAACAAACAAATAAACAAAGAGTGTCAGGGTATGAGGTAATTATCTCGAATCCTGCAATCAAAATTGTTATATGTAGCACAGTGAATCCATCAATGTTTATAGTTGAACCAGTGGGAGAAGATGATGTGCATGACTCTACAATGTATACTGAATGCTTTGATGATATTCCCCGAGTTAGAGAAAATGCACTAGGAAGGGGGGAAGTGGCTTTCATTGATGGGTCATCAAGAATTGATCAAAAGACGGGGGTCAGACATACAGGATCAGCAGTGGTAAAACGGAAACAACAGGGTTAATTTGACTTAAAGATTAATAGGAGATTGTCACCAAATAACTCAGCACATGCTGCAGAATTAGCAGCTCTTATTCACGTGCTGCAAAGCTTTGAGGATGAGGAAGTGACTGTGTACTCTGACTCCACCTATGTGACGTCAACTGTCTGCATGCTTGTCACATTGGAAAAGGAGGGGCTTCCGCCATGCAGATAGCATTCCAGTGCAACATGCAGGATTATTAGAAAAATATATTGAAGCATTATGTTTTCCAGAGACCATACCAATCGTAAAATGTGCAGTCCAATCAAAGGATTTAATATGACGCCCAGTGTGCAGTTAACTGAAATACAAGTACGAGCATCGCAAGAAGAAAAATTAGTTATGGAAACAAAAGAGATGTTCTTTATCCCCTGCTGAGGCCATTTGGAGACAGGATAGCACTGAAAAGCCAGTTATGCCTCTAGCATTATTGAGGGTAGCATTGGAACAGTGTCACTACCAAGCGCATGTGACTTGAGAGAGTATAGCTGCTAATATTGCCAAAGAATGGTTTGCACAGAACCTTTTTGAACATGTGGCACTGTTCATTATAAACTGTATAGTTATGGTTAAGTTGCTCATCTCATAGGAAGAACACTTTTTGGCCGGCTTATAACTTTGCACCCTGTGAACGAATTGGAATAAAACTTTGCAAACAAAGTGTATGGCCCACTCTAAATTTTTTGGGCAAGTTGGGTGAGGGTTCGTGGAGGGGGGGAGGTATAGGGGGGTCCAAAATTATTATTTTTTTCCATAGACTAAATGAACAAAAACTTTGCACACGGCTACAGGCTAAACCACTAGAGGGGTTTTCACCATATTTGTGGCAGGAGCGGCGGCTTGGTTCCGAAAGCGTGCTTTGTAATTTTGGTGAAAATCCCTCCAGTACTTTTTTTTCAGAACAACAAAAATGTACGTCTCATAAAAATAGTGATATCTGGCTCCGCTCCGTGGTCCCATTTCCCTGTTCGCTCCGCGGTCTAAAGTCTCATTGGCATGGAGTGTGGCGTGATGTCGGCAAACATTGGAAGCGCCCTGTGGTTGGCTGAAGGGAAGCGTGATATGCGTCACAATTTTGGGAAACGCCGCCGTGTTGTATACGATAGTGCAGCACCGAAAGGGACTGGAAAACTTGGTTTGTGGCAACTAGTGTGTGGAAGAGGGGCTGGAAAGGGTGGGCATGTGAGAAGCGGTTCATATAGTAATTTATTTGTTTAGGTGGATGAAGCCATGGTGTGCGAGCAGGGTCCACGAGTACTCTGGGAATTCGTGGATTACTCCGCAGGCGACTGTGGTGACTGCAGAGAGGCTCAATTGGGGATGGCGAGTGCATTGTACATGATACCAAGATATTCCCATTGTGTTGTGGGGTTTGGTAGGGGTGCCATTGTGGGTTGTGGTAAGTGGCCACATGCTCCAATGCATAGCTGCATTGCATTGCCGTGGTTGTGGCCAAGGCCTGTCCTCTTGGGTGTATGGCCGGAGGTGAGCGCAGGCAGACTCCATTGGGGATGGGGAGTGGATTGCAGAAGATATGTAGAAATGTGCATTTGGTCCACTATGCTGTGTTGTGTGTTCCAGGCCCCTAATGCCTTATGAGCATGGCATGGCTGGAGGACTTGGACCGAAGAGTCTGCCCACTGGTTGTAAGTAGGTTTGTGACTGTTGACTTGTCTGTGTGCTTTGTGACAGTAAACACATTGTTGGTTGCATGGGTGTGGTTTTCCGTCCATGCCTGTAGGTGCAGGAGTCAATAGTCCTGCAGAGTGTCCACTGGCTGAAGTGTTGTAATAATATGTGCATGGCAGTGGATACGGTTCATGTGGATAGTTTATGTGTTTGGGTTATGCCCATTGGCCAGATGACTGAGAACATTACCACAATATGATGTATTGGTTGTCCGTACTTAAATAGTCTTGGGTGCACGGCCAATACTCTAAAGATTTTGTGGTTTGGTTAAAAGAAGTACAATAGTATGCGAACAAAAGGCGTAGGGTTGCTGGGGGCTGTGTTATGTTTGCGGGTTCTGGTAACTGGCTCGATGTTTGTATGCCTTCTTCTATTATGTTGCAGAGGTTTGGTTGGGGTGCCGGTGGCTGTGTGATGTTTTTGGGTTATGGTAACAGGCCAGATGTTCGTATGCATGGCTGCATTACGATGGGGTGGTTGTGGCCAAGGCCTAGTCACTTGGGGGCACGGCCGCAGGGCATAGGCCTCTGCATGCACACAAGAGGCTAGCCCTTGGCCACAACCACCCCATCGTAATGCAGCCATACATGCCAACACTGTGATACTGGTATATGGATACCAAAAATACAAATATGTTTATGGAGTGCATTGTTTTTCCTTTGCTCGTTTGGGGAAGTTGCTATAACCATATGTTGCTCCATCGTACACCCTTTCAAATATGGATGTCTCCTATGGGTGGTCATCATTACAGAATGGTTGTGGAGGACATTTTACACTTCAAAGAGCACTAGAGGTGCCTTGAAATGGGTGGACTTGCATATGGTGTACTTCATTAGACTTGTGCCCTTTACGGAGTGACATGCCACAATTTGTGTTTCGTATGGTTGTCCCCTGATCACCCCCTTGCTTTGGGAGTGAAGCAAGAAATTGGGACATGACACAAGTTCCTTAGCAGCACACATTTGAAATGTGGATAATGTACAGAGCTAGCAACATATATTTGAAGGTGTACTTCACATATATGTGTACAAAATGGGAGCCTTATAGAAATGCTTGGAAAGCAAACATATCCGACTACAAGAAAAGGTGCACTTCACAATGACATACCCTTGTGCTACATATTTGGTCATAGACATATGTTCAGCTAAATTAGTAGGCTGTAATTGTTTTCTCCCCCATTGAGCATGTAAAGTACAGCAGTACTACACACACTACTGTGGGAGAAATCTTTTTTACTTCACTCAGAAACTTACAGGCTTAGTTGCCATACACCATGCTCCACTGCCGCTGCTATTCACTCCGAGTGCACATTTCTTATGGAATAACTGTTCTTGCTAACATCCCCCTCTATTGATGTTTATCTGCTGCCATTGCAGTTTTTTTTTACACAGAGCAACATCTTCAAATGGTGCATATCCTGCGAGAGCTCCCCTACCGCCTTTCTGCTTTAGCGTTCAATTTTCACACAGAAATGTGAGCTCAGTGCACAAAAGCTTTTACGCAGGCAGGGAGTGAAGGCAAATTCGGCATGTTTAGAGGTCCGCAGAGAATGCCACCAAATCACCAGACAAAACCATATATGCAAATAAGTCCTGAAAAATACAGGACGGGTATCCATCTCACTAATAGCTTCTTTTGTGTACTTTTTGGGGTGCGGAAAGAACAGGGTCTGCGCTGCCATTCTTTGCTACTGTTATGTGTGCATCGCTTGCACTAACTTTATGTGTCGGCACGGCAGAACATCACAACACTCACCTCCATAGCTGACATTAGTTGTTGACAGTAGTTGCTCATGGTGTGCACTCCAGATATTTTCATAACGTGTGTCACCAGCATAGTCTGCCCTGGCATGTGAGGAGCTAGGTCCTGAAATCAGCAACATAAACAGAAGGTAAAGCAGACAAGCGCACACAGAGTGTGTGGTTGCGGTCTTGTTGTACACAACAGTTTCTCAGAGAACATTTGAATAATTTATGAACAATACTGTGTACTGTTGCAAGTGGCTTTATTTTTCATACAATGTTCACAAGAAAGTGTAAGCTGCTTGCAAATACCGCTTTTTTCATTTTGCGGATAAAGTTCAGCTAGAATGCTGTCTGTGCATTTCTGTACTTCTTTTGTCATCTGGGAAAGTAGCAAAAAGATTAATTGGTGGTTTGTGCAGGAGAACACACTTTCTTTGTAAGTCAGGAAAGGTGCTAGCTGTTGTCTCTGTGAAGCCTTACATCATAAAGGTTTGCAAGTTGCTTCTTATTGCCGGAAACGCAAATGGACATACAGGCCCATAGCCGTCGTCCCAGGTAAGAATGAGCGAAAAAACACGGCTTATGGTAATCTTGCAATGATGGCTCCACCACCCGTCTGTTGGAGGTGGAAGGAGAGACATGTGCAGTAAGATGCAAGGTATCTGCGAACAAACAGGAAGAAGAATACATTTAAATAGCCGTTATCAGTGGCAGCATACAGGACAAGGGTCTGCAGGAAGAATGTTGTAAACGGGCTCTAGGTGGCTGTGTCACAGACCTTAGGGTGATCTACTGTTTGTTATTGCGTAGCGTCATATGTTCATCTACTGACTTGCTCTCTGTTTTGTAGGTGCCACTCTCCTCCTACACCTACACATATGCGAATCATCTTTCAAACGTTGCCACACACCCTCCTTTCATGTGTGCGCTTTTCACAAGAGATATCAGTGGCAGCAAGTGTCATCAGACCCACAGCACATTCTGTGTGTGTGTGTGCAAAGAAACATAAAAGAAAATTCTTATGGGGGTCCCCTCTGGTTGCAGGACAATGCAGGAGCTGTTTTGCAAAATATGCAACACTACAATATTACTTGTCGACGTTTGTGTGCCAGTCGAGTGCTATATGGACCTCTGGTCGTTAATCATTTTAATACAATGAAGGCGCATACAACTCGTAAGTGTTTCAAAGGTCATTGGAAGGACAATACAGGTAATGCATCAGCACACGATTGAGCATATGGTGTTCTGTTTCAGTGCACTAGTTGTGTTCACTTTCAGGGTTGTGCTTTATGTATAGATTTGCATAGGCTGGATAAGCATGTCTACATAACCAACAACAATCATAGCTGCCATTTATGGTGGAGAAATGGCACTGTAACACAGCGTGACCACTCCTGTTACAAACCCCCATACAGTGCACACAGACAAACTCTGTGGTATGGTAACTTCATAATTATGCATACAGAAATGTATCCTATCAAATTTTAACCACAATACTCATGCAATGTAAAGTTGTACTTACATAACTTCTGCAAATTCCATGGTTATACTCTGTGCATGAGAAATTGCTGTGTACGGCGTATTGAACAGTTGCAGACTATCTTTGCGGAAACATATGCGCAGCATCTACACTTTGGGCCTCATCACGACCCAGGCGGTAAGTTACCGCCTGGGCCGTGACTTTACCACCATGGCGTAAACTACGTTTACGCCATGGTGGTACGTTTACACCTGCTAAAAGCAGTGGTACGGTAAACTACGTTTACACATGCTAAAAGCAGGTGTTAAAGTCGCCATGGCGCTAAGGGACCTCGTACTCAGGCGGTAAGGGTCGGCGCTGTTTACGGCGCCGTAAACCCCTTACCGCCTGGGTCGTAATGAGGCCCTTTAAGTTATATTTGCTTTTTTTTTAAATGTCATACATTGTGTGCCCTTGGTGCAAATGATGCGTCACACTAAAGGCTGTTTTACAATGAGTATTTGTCCTGTTGGAAGAGAGGTATGTTAGGTTTCTTTTTCTGTCCAACCATGCAGCAAAAAAAAAAAGAATTCAGGCATCAACGTGTTTCGATTTCACTGTATATTTCCGAATGTTTGTAGTGTCATTACATTGAAGTACATGGAGAGATGATGGCACTTTGCACATGCTGCACTGAATGCAGAGATGACAAAGTACATAAAATTTACATTTGCAGCCCCTATGGACTATTCATATGTGCGGTGTCTTACGAAGCAATGGTGTATGTTGGCAGACTGTGTGAGCATTAGCACCGCATACGTTGGTGGCAGGGCCATTTTACACAGTTTGGTGTCTTGCAGCACAAGGATATTTGGAGATCTCATTTAGCAAACAAAAGGAATTACTTAACACCTTCTTCAAACATTGTAGGGTGATGGTTTTTAAATTGTTTCTCCATTACACATTAAAAAAGAGAAGCAGAAGTTTGAGTACCGCACAGGTTCCAATATGGCTCCCGAGTTATGCACCATGTGCTCCACTGTATTCTGAGTTCTATACCTTCCACTGAAAAGGTGTACATAGCAACAAAGATGGTCTTATGCCCTACACGTTGCCAATGGAATGTGAGGAGGCACATTTTACAGCACATAGGACAGTTACGTAAGACATATGGACGCATTTTTCTGTTTGGGTTGTTGTGATTGTGCAGTTATTGGGTAGGTTACTGTAGTATAGTGCATTGAATGTGCCCACTTATTAAAGGCTTAGGTGAATAAGGTATTCAGCATAGAGGTTGTCCATTGTGTGGAATTCATGTCATACAATGTGAAATGAAGTGACTAAGGGTAGGTGGCCGTGTTATGTGGCGGGGTTGTGGTAAGTGGATAGATGTTTCCATGCTTGGTTGGACTGTGCTGTGGTAGTTGTGGCCAGGGTCTATAATATTGAGTTCAAGGCTGGAGCCCGTACATTGTACGGTGTGTAGTGAAGCGTGTAGGCCGTGGGCACAAGCAGCAAAGTGCAATGTAGCTGTGCATCGAACATTGTGGCATTGGTATGTGGATTGCACAAATATGTGGACACATTAAACTTTGCAGATTATAAAGAAGTATGCTACCAATACTTTCATACTTACTGTTTCTACTGTTACTGTTAACTGTTTCTGTGTTGTTTTTTGTGTATGGCATGTGAAATGTTGTAGTAATCATTCCTTCATGATCTGTGGAACCAGAGAACATAACATGTTAGAGCAGGAATTCTGTTACTTTGCAGTTCATTACATTGCAGATGTTTTTATACTTTGTGTACTCTCATAATTAGTACTTCATAAGTACTATGCTTTAAATAAGTGTACTGTGCAATGTGCACAATTCCTGTGTTTCTTTGCATAATCGTTGGGTCTGTGGGAAAAAGAATCCATGCTGGATTAAAAAAAAAAAAATTCCACATTTATTTGCTGTTACGTTGCACCGTCAATTACAGTAACATTTGCACTAGTTATAGCAATGTTTATGGTGTACTGTTGCAGTAAGAGTAATTGCAATGGTGTACGATTTCTGTTTTGTACGTGTTGGTAGTATGGTTGCAGTTATATAGCAGTTGGTGTATTCTAACTGTTGGCCTGTTGTCTTTTTTTAGCACTGTTTCTTTATGCATTTGGTTGCTGCTGATGTCTTGCAAGTATTGTGCCATTGCACTGTGCTACTGCAGAATTGTGAGAGCAGTTACGTACCTGTTGGAGTACTGTAACTGTTCATATATTGGAAGTGTTTGAGGATATGTTTGTAGCACAGTGGTTGCTGAAGGTTGAGTTGGGCTGCTTAAATGCTGCATCTAATATTGCAGAATTCTGGTTGCAATTAGATACCAGATGGCGTATTCTAACAATGTGCAGTGTTTTATTTCTATAGGGTACCTTTAGATGAGTGTGCATTCCTGTTGGTAATTTTTCTTCTTTGCACATCCTGAAGTGGTTGTGCACCATTATGAGTTTACATACTGATATTTGCATATGCATTGAATTTCTATGCACATTGTTAGACACATGCTGACTCATTTGTGTACTTGGTGTTTTCAGAGGTTACTGAGGATAGTTTTCAACCGTCATACTTAGTAGTTTTTCTTTTACGTATCATGTAGCAAACAATATTAGTGCCATTTCTGTACACTTATTGTTTCTGTGAGAGTAATCATTGGGTTCAATGGGGAAAAAAATGTTGAACACACACTTTGATGCATTTGTTGGATACCTACTGTATGATAAGTTGTTCCTGTTCCAGTTGTCTGGCAACTAAGTTTCATAGTGTAGAAGGTAATTATTTTTTGTTTGCTACTGGTGGGTGCTGGGGAGTAGTGTATTCTAATTTATTGTGTACATCAATGAGTACATTTTGGCTTCAAGAATATTAAGTAGGCATTTGCAAGATTTGCAGGTAATCTCTGCTTTGGAATATTGGAATTATCATTGCATTCCCACCATGATCATTGCTGTCTAATGTATGCAGTATAGTGGCCCTCACTGTGTTTGTCACCTGTGTGGTAGATTATGCCTACTGTTGTGAAGGTTTTCTTGCCAAGTGGCACCTGTCCGTGTGTGAAGGTAGTAAGTTATTTTTGGTTCCATTTGCATTGTATCTTAAAAGTGAATAGGAAGTCTAACCCACCTCCCTTAAACTGAATGCAGTGGAGACGGAGCCCCTCACTTAAACTAGACGTAGAAAAGCTTGGTGAGGTGATTACTGCCTTCAAATATGCAGAAACCTGGAATCCTAGTGCTTAAAAACACGAGCGCTTTAAATTTAGTTATGTTTACAAAGTCAGTATGATTTAAATAATGAATGACGTAGTGAGTAGTGCATGCTAACATATATATGTTATAAATAATAGGTTAGAAAATAACCAGGGTTTAAGATATGACTAAGAAATAAGGGAATCCACCATTTTAGTGACGGGACCTTCCCTTTAAGTCAACATTGCCTTTAACAAACAATAAGCTGTATTTAATTAAATGAATTTTTGTAGACGGTGTCGAAATGAGTCAACCACTAGCACGGGAAGTTCTCAAGGCCACAAAACCATAATCTTTGACAGTGTACCCTGTGTAATCAGATAAGGTCCGGAAGCAGACAGCCAAAGGCGCGGTTATAAAGATTGGAGGGGTTGTCTGTACTTCTGCTCTCTATATGGTAGAGGAGAGGCACAGAGACCCCAGATTCTCAATTGTGGTAGCAATGTATGAGCAATCAAGGCCCAGCTTCTCAGGAGGCGATACAGGCTGGTTCTTAAGTACAGTGTTGTCCCCAAGCCCCCACAAAGGAATGTCCGCACACTGTATTAGTTAAAACACAGTCTTTATATAATTAATATTCAAGGTTATGTACACTATCACAATAACTCACTTTGAGTTCAGAAAATCAACAATGGAAAATATATACAGTTCTACAGTGGTACCACAATTATTATCAGATCTCATTAAAGTGCATCAACTATAATCTGGTCAAATGTCACACAGATCACTTAATAAAGGCAACCAACAATCGACATAGGTGGAATGCAGTTGGTTCGAACAATTGGCATAATACTGGCCACGTTACCTAGACACAGTTCTGTGTGGAGGTACCCCCACCTGGGCAACCTGTAAAGCAAAGATGTATCATAAGCCCAGTCCATATATTGTTCAATAAGTCTTATTTCCTTCTATAATGTTTCTAATCCCCCAATGTACCTGGTAGAGCAGAGTTCTTTGAAGAGGCGTCGATGGATCCTTCTTGAATGACTCCCTTAAATGGAGGAGCCACGGATCGTCGAGAGGCGTCGGAGAAGGTGAACTTGGCGTCAACGGCGTCGATGAAAAGTTCAAGGGTGCCCAGACCACGGCGTCGATCCAGGCGGTGCTTGTCGGTGACGTCCTGCGAGGATGAGGTATGCGGGGCACCTCGGCGTTTGATAGTTCAGGACCGCAAAGAGTTTCTGAAGAACTGTGGCCCAAGAAGGGCGTCGAGTAGTCGAAGGGCCTCATTACAACTCAGGCGGTAAGGGGTTTACGGCAGCGTTAACAGCGCCGACCCTTACCGCCTGATTACGAGGTCCCCTAGAGCCATGGTGCTTTTAACACCTGCTTTTAGCAGGTGTTAAAATCCATGGCGCTAAGGGACCATGGAGTTAATTACGCCACCGTAATTTACGGTGGCGTAATTAACGCCTTCCCCACTCCCATTATGCCCTATGGGGCAAAAATGGGAATGGGGAAGGGTAAATGGGGATTGGGGACTTACCGCCCCGCCTAGGTCGGAATGGGGCGGTAAGTCCGCCAACCACCATGGCGTAAACGTAGTTTACGCCATGGTGGTAAAGTCACGGCCCAGGCGGTAACTTACCGCCTGGGTCGTAATGAGGCCCGAAGTCTTTGTGGTCTTTGGGTGGGGGGAAACCCACCGGCGGATTCTCCTTGGCGCGTCGGCCCCTCAACTTTCTCCGGCGGGATAAAGCGATCGACAGTGCGGACAAGGGAGTCCTTTGATTCAACAGTCTTAGGCAGGCGGCTCCGGTTGTTGGCGGCTTGGGGGCAAGCGGTCCCCTCTTCTGGGCAACACAGCTTCAACAGGCCTCCCGCGGTTACAGCGATACTCCAAACCCTGGTCGATGGCAATGGACTTCGACGGCGTCGATGTCCGGGTGCTTCACTTTGTTCTCCTCGGCGGTCCCCGTCTCCGGTTGGCAGCCTTTTTGAGGGTCTGACTTGCAGGGAGCTTCGGCGAAGGTTAACGGTGCTCCTCGGAGCACGGGAAGAGGGTGCTTACCAGGTCCTCTCTCGGATCAGTCCTTGAAGAACTCGACAGCTTTCGGATCTGGTCGAAGCAAATGCAGCAGCATGTCTTCTTCTTCCAGCTGGGCATCGAGGATGATCAGTTCCAGTTACTCTTCAGGTGTCAACTCCGCTTCTGAACAATTTCCAGTGGTGAGAGGTCCCGAGATATGCTATTCTGTCTCTCATCCACACTGATGTGTCACACTCAGCAGCCAATCATACAGAAGGTCATTCAGGCAGTCATTCAGGCAGTCAGTCAGCCAATCAGGCATACAGTGTATTCATGCCATAATCCTCCCTCTCAGACACTCACAACAAGGAATGTGGATTGGGACAAGTACCCAGCCATTCAACGCTACACACTGCATTTGTGCCAGTTTTGGGCAGGGCTGTCTCAGTCTTAGTTTCTCATACCAGAAACCAAACATACAAAAGAAGAAGTGCATATTTGTCACACACTCCATTCACCCAGGTCCCACCCAAAGGGTGTACCCACAACATACAGTCACTGGGAAGACTCCAGCCAGTCTGGCCTGGTAACAACACCATATATGGAACTTCCACCCAACAGCCAGTCAGGGGGAAGGGACAGAGTCAGGGTTTCCCAGGACTTTGGGAAAACAAGGTAACAGGGAATAGAAAGCAAGAGGCCACAGGGGCCATCTTGTTTCCTATCAGGAATCAACTGATTCCAATGGCAGGGCCTGGGTATCCCAAAATGGAGGATACTCAGAGCACCGGTCAAATTCAGCATGGAGCTGCGACCAACCCATACCCTGCTCTGTGGGCCACACACAGGTGCCCAAAAACATACACTAGTGGCGCAGGGTTGCACCCCCACCCATGGGTGCCATAAGGGTATCTCATGCGTCTGTACACCAAACCAAAAACAGGAAGAGCTGCACTGCCAGGAGTCCCACATGGACTCCTGGGCAGAAAATAATACAGAACACAAATGAAAAAGGACTACAGGACAAGGACAGGGAGGGCCCTGTCCCTCCAATGCATTTCCAGCATCACAGCGGTTGCATAGTTTTGTTAGCAAAAGAACACAGCTGCAGTCCATAAAAGGTATCGATGGAACAGGAAATCCAGTGGTGAGTGCCAAAATGTATCTGAAGTTGAAGGTTAAGAACAGAATGACTCATTGCTAGATGTGGGACGTCTATGGAGAGTCTGGTTTTGTATGAGAGTTGAAGTAAAGGGCAAGGGAGGGGGCTCAGAGTGGTTTGGACCAGTTTAGACCAGGCCTTCATGCCAAAGGAGTCAGTTGAGTGGCATAGAGGTCGGCCTATCACTAGTAGAACTAGGAACAGCTCATTGTTCAGGGCATTTGAGTCAACAAATCAGAGATAGGAAGGGGTTGTCTTTATGACTAAACCATTAGCTCACCTCTCTAGCACTGTATTTAAGAAGGACTGACTTAAGTGAAGTGTGCTGAATTCTTGTGCTTTTCATGATGTATCGTGTGTGTTGGCTGTTGGAGAAATAAAAATAAAATCTGAGTTCTTGCTTGAAAACCTGCCCGAGCCTCCTGTTTTTTCCTGAGTCGTCTTCCTGTGTGCCGAGATGCCAAGGCCCAAGTAGTGCCCGGCAGAACAGAGCCAAGGGGGGTCTGAGGACCCCTCTTAACACATGGCGAGCCATTTGCCAGGAGCGATAGGATGATGAACGTCCATCTCTTCAAGCCCAAAAGAATATGGACAAGCAAGAATAAGGTGAGCAATACTGTTCTGCCTAAGATGGGAGTGGAGTAAAGGGAGTAGGAAATAAGATGGGGAAATGGCAGACTGCAGCTACCATAGCCAGTAGAAGGGAAAGGATATGTAGGAAGAACAGTATAGCAGGAGGGGCTTGCTACAAGACTAAATGAAGGGGACTATTTATTTTTGGCAAAATCTCAAGAAAAATAATGTCAGAGTCCAAATTTGGAAATAAGCCAAAAAATCCAAAAATGTATATATATGGATGAATTAATTAATTATTTAAATCCATGTCTGGGAGAAGCAAAATAGGGAAAAATAAATTTTCAGTTTTTCAAGAAAAAAAGTCACTTTTTTGAGACAATCCTTAGAGTAATTATTGTTTAGGTAGTATTTTGACGGTTTTCAGAAACAACCCTAGCCATTCATGGGGACCCCCCTTAAGATTGTTGTTTAGAATAAGTAATGTTTTAAAGTAATGTAAGTAGTTTAGGAAGAGTAACAGAGAATGAAAAATAACTCAAGACGTTCAGTGTTAAGGAGTTATTGGGTACTTGTCTTGAGGGTGGCTGAACAATATAGAGAGATATCGGGAGTGACCAAGATAAGAGTATACACCAAATACCTACATTTTAAATAATGCTAGAAGGAGCCTTTATCTAGAGTCCTGAATTAATAGGATGACATAGGAGACCGGATCGATTAAAGACCATTCCGAAAGAGATAGGCTCAAGTTCCTTGAGTGGAGCAAAAAATGAGGGGTAAGATGCATCTTTTATTTATTCATTTAATCACATTTTTTTTAAGCGCACATCAGCCCAAGGACAGCGTGGCACTGTTACAGATATGCATAGCTGGTTACTAAAAGGTTTTAGTGGTTACATTGGTATTTGCAGTTACATTTCCTCTTACAGTTACAGACAAGCAGGCACATAGGATTGCATTATGGCTCATTGAGAGCATGGAGAGTTGCAGATAGAGGGTGGTCAATGCGTTATTGTGTAGAGAGGGTTATATGAAGAGTGTGGTTTTGAGGGATTTGCGAAAGGCAAGTAGGGAAGGTTCTGTTCTTAGTGCGTTTGGGAGGGCATTCCAGAGTTTTGGCACTATGTGTGGGAAGCCAATGCCACCGGCGTGCACCCCTTTTTATGCTGGGTACGTGTAGTTGATTGGCAAGGTGACTTCTTGTGGGGCGGGTAGAGGTGTTTTTGGAAATAGTTTCTGATAAGTAGGATGGTGCCGAAAGGTTGATGCACTTGTGTGTGAGAGTGAGGATTTTGAAATTGATTCTTTCCTTGACTGGGAGCCAGTAGGCTTCATGTCTGGCCTGTGAGATAGTTAATATTAGGGCACCTGGCGAGGTCCTGATATACCCATATCCGATATGGTCATATCTAGGAATCTGAAGTGCTGCGCGGAGCGTGTTGTTTTGTGTTAGTAGTAGTTTATTTATGTTTTTGGAGGAAGTGCCTGCCAGAAGGGCATTGCAGTAATCAAGTCTGGCTCCTATAGTAGCTCTGGCTATGGAAAGGCAGTTTTGAGTGGTTAGGAAGGGTTTGATGTCAGTTATGAGTTTAGTTGTGAGGGCAGAGGCGGAGGAGATGGCACTGACCTGTCTTGTCATTGAGAGTGTGGAGTCTAGGTAGACTCCAAGGGTCTTTACGGACGTGGAGACTGGTATAGTGGTGTGGTCGATGGTGAAGTGGGTGTATTTGGAGTTGAGTTTGGAGAGGATTTCCTTGGGGCCTAGAATAATGATCTCAGTTTTATCCCCGTTTTGGCAGAGACCATTGATTGCCATCCATGTTTGGATGGTAGCAAATATATGAAGGAGAGCTTCTAAATCGTGGTCATAGTCTCCAGTGAGGGGGAGGAGGACTTGGGTATCGTCGGCACAGTTGGTGTATGCTATGCCGAGCGCATCCAACAAATCAAAGTAAGGTTTGGTGAACAGGTTTTAGAGGGTGGGTACAGTGCAAGAGCCCTGGGGGACTCCACAACTAAAGGTGGTAGGGGCTGCGTGGGCTAGGTCAGAGTAAACCTTCATGGCCCTTCCTTCTAAGAAGCAGGAAATCCAAGAGGTGGCTTTGTCGGAAAAGTGGGCAGAGTTGGACAGGTGGGAGGTGAGGATGTTGTGGTCCACCAGATCAAACGCTGCAGAGAGATCGAGGAGGAGTAGGAGGGCAGGTTTGCCTGTATCCATTGTATTAGTGATTTGGTTCTTAAGATCCAGGAGGGCAGTTTCAGTGCCATGACCCTTGTGGAATCCTGATTGTCTTCTGCCTAGGATGACATTGGATTCCAGATATTGTTGGATTTGGATATGGGAGCTTTGGCCAGGATTTTAAGGAGGAATGGGACGGTGGTGATAGGGCGATAGTTGTTAGGGCAGGCGGGGTCTAGGGTGGTTTTTTTATGAGAGGGCGAGCCCATGCCTCTTTTAGGCTCTGTGGAACTATTCCTGTGGAGAAGGAAGTATTAATGAAAGCTGTGATGATGGGGGAGAGAGAGTCTGTGCATTCTTTGATAATTGTGGGAGGGCAGATGTCTCCTTTACAAGTGGATGGTTTGATGTTTTTGAGTAGGTTGGTCACTTCTGTCTCAGTGACATTTCTAAAGGTGAAAAGGGGTGTAGGAGAGAGATGATTAGGTACGTTGGATGGAGATGGAATGTCTTGTTTGGGAAGGGCTTTACTCTGGGCTGTTATTTTTTCTTGAAGCATTTTGACTTTATTGAGGAGGGCGACTTGAATGCTGGAGCACCATGCTTCGTCTTTGGTAATTTCTTCCGGGGCAGTAGCAGGGGTGGTAAGATGTTCGAAAATGGTAAACATTTACCTGGATTTGGAGTTGGCTTTGGAGATTCTTTGGTTGAAAGATTCTGATTTGGCTGAGAATATGGCTTTTTTGTATGTGGATGCAATCTTTTTGAATTCAGTTAGGGAGGATTGGCTGGGTGATGATTGCCACTTGACTAGTGCCTGACGCTTTTTGGTGTGTATGGCAGAAAGGTCCTCCGTGAACCATGAGTTAGAGTGCATTGATTTCTTCTCCCTTTTGTCTTCGAGAGGGGCTTTGGTATTGATAGCTTTGGTGAGCATGCTTGTATATGTGCTGGCCAGAGAGATGGGGTCATTGTTAAATGGAGGTTTGAGTTCAGGGATATCGAGAAGCGGGGCTAGGTTGGTTTTGGTTAGTTTTTTAGAACTTCTGACTTTGGCGGGTGGGGTTTACGCGAGTGTCTTCTATTTAAGGGTAGTGGGAATATCAAATTGGATGAGGTGGTGGTCTTTCCATGGGAGAGCGGAGATGTTGGTGATGGACGAAGCACAGTTGTGGTCTGCAATCCAGTCGATGGATGGCCTTTGCAGTGAGTGGCTGTTGTGACTTTATGTTCAAACCCAACGTTGGTGAGTTCTTTGGCTAAGGAGGTGGCTGGTTTGTCCTTTGGGTCATGAAGACCTAGGTTAAGGTCACCGAGTAGGATCGTCTTGGTGGAGCCTTTTAAGTTATTACCTACGATTTGGAGGAGGTGCTTTTGGAAGTCTTGAGGTGAGCCAGGTGGTCTGTAAGTGATTACGATGTTTATGGTGCAGTTAGGAGAGATAGCAAGTTTGGCAGTAAGGAGGTCCGCGTGGTTTTCCCAGTGTTGGCTGTAGAGTCTAAGGGATAGGGTATCTTTGTAAATGATAGCAACTCCTCCACCCTTGGATGATTTGCGATCTTGTCTCAGGATAGAGTATCCTTGAGGGATGGCAAGGGATAGGGAGGGACCTGATGCTTCATGAAGCCATGTTTCAGAGATGGCTAGTAGATCGAGATTGAGGGTAGTGATGAGGTCATTTATCTCAAGTGCATGTGCTGGGAGGGATCGAGCAGTGATGAGCGTGCATTTCAGTTTGGGGTGGAGTGAGTGTGTGTTTGGCGTGGGTACTGGAGTCCGTGCTAGGGGGTGTGGTTATTGCATGGGTGTGTGGAGGTGAAGGGGTGGTGGGGTTGGTCGAGGTGCAAAAGGGATGGGGTTGGGTGTAGGACAGTTTGTGTTGTGAGGGATGTGAGCGTGTAATAGGGGTGTGTGAGCTTAGTCTAGTATTTCTGAGGTTGGTGGTGGGTGGAGTGCTGCGGAAAGTGCCAAGTAGTTTGGTGGGGGACATGAGTCTGTAGAGCCTATGGATGAGGAGGTTGTGGTCATAGAGCTTGATGGTGTGGGGGCTGTGATGGGATTTATGAAGGGGCATGAGGTGGACTAGCTGTGGTCCAATGATGGTGTAAGGTTCGTGTGCATGAGTGACATGGTGCAGATGGACCAGAGGGTGAGTGTGATGAAGGAGATGGCACAGTGCGCTGGAGAGGTGAGGCTAATATGTGGGACATGGGAGGATACATTTCTGGCGGTATAGTGTATAGTACTGATATGGGACTATTTGCGCTGTTTTTATACGTTGACAATTCTAGGCTGTTCTAGCATTGGCCCTTTAACAGGAGTTTACAGTGGTCAAGTTTACATTATACAGATGAGTATAGGCTAAATCGGGCAGTATTCACTAGGCAGTAGAGAAACACAGGCTGTTTAAAAGGTTAGACAATTGAATACCGTCAACAATGGGCTATGGTGGACAGTATAGGCTAAATCAGGCAGTATACGCTAGGCAGTCGAGAAACACATGTGAACATGAAGCGAGAGAAAAGTGCCCCAGAGCACACAATTAAGAGGGATATAACTGAGATTTAAACAGTGTTTTCATGTTCCGAATGCAGTAGAACGCAGGTCAATTTATTAATAGATTATACTTGGACCAAGCACAGCAAAATGAGTTGTGGGAAGTGACAGAAATATATGAGATAGACATGATAGATTTGAAAAAACAATATTGAAATAATGTTGAGATTTTTGAAGTAAGCAAACAGGCATACGACCGGCAATTATGTTTTCGCTTGCCCAGAAGCAAGGATGAGATAAGAACATGAGGGGTGAGACAGAGATTCATTAGATACGAATGCACAATGAAGCAGCTTTTAAGTTAAGGTTGCCGAGTTAAGGAACTGGCCCATGTTAAAAGAAAATGAGGACTGCAAACGCTCGCGCATTATGAGCCACATTTTAATCGCGTGCAAATATATGAAGTACAGATAGGCCTTTGTATTATCAAAGGCATGTGCCAAATGCATATTGTAGATGCAAAGTACAAGAAAAATGCCAGAAATAAGCACATTTAGCTACAGGAGACAGCAATGGTCTTCTAGCTATGGGGATACAAACTGATGACAGTTAGTCAAGGAAAGATATTTAAGCATTACTGCGCATAATGGAACACTGTGTAAACACTTGAAAGTATGGTAGTCCTCGAAGTGCTTAGAATACTGCATCCGAAGATACCAGATGGTGGAGGCTTCTGGGATCTTCACCAAAACAGTCAGGGGCATTTCTAGAATAACCTGGTGAGTTTAAAAATATGCCGAAAGATAATTGAAATATGCAGGATGGATGAGTAAGGAGCCTTTCTCTTGTGCACTGCACATGCGGTATGATTAGAACATATTTGCATACATGTGTGAATGCTAAGGATTCATGCAGAATGAACAACCACTAAGAAAACAGGACAGTATGCCCCTAGTGTACAGCTGATAAATAAAGGAAGGGTTTTGGTGAATGAGAGGAGTATAGAGTAAACTCCAGTTTTAGAATGCTCAAATTATACTGAGGAAATATTTTTGTTACCATAATGCAAATGGAACTGATCATGAATATGCGTGCTGCAGGGGATCTTTGAACTTGGCGGTGAGGGAACACTCCCCTAGTGACTAGAGAGGACAGCAGCTGAGAATGCCATTTAAAGGGCTGTGAGCACGATGATAAGATTTGGTTATTTTATTTTGTTTTGCATTTTTTAAAGCGCTGCACAACCCAGGCTTCAAGGCGCTGAATGATTTTGTGACACAATGGGCCTCATTCCAAGTAGGGCGGTAAGGGATATCGGGCACCACTAAGGAGACCGGTGCCGGTAATCCCTTACCGCCCTACTACGAGGTCCCTTAGTGGGTCCCTCCTTTAATGCCTGGTCTGACCAGTCGTTATGGACGGGACCCGTTAAAGGACTTCAGAGCTAATAACGGTACCGCAATTTGCAGTACTGTATTAGCGCCTTCCCCATTCCCATTGAGCCCTATGGGGGCTCAAATGGGAATGGGGAATGGCTTTTTGAATGGGGATTTACCGGTCCCGCAAAGGTCGGACTACACCGGTAAATCCCCATTGAACCATACCGGTGCCGGACCCATTATTGGAGGCAAACATTGCGAAAATAGCGTCATGACTACCTCCAATCTCGGAATGAGGCCCAATATATTGAACATGCAGGGATTCTTTCTGTTTGAGAAAAACGGGAGGTAAAATTATATCTCCAATGGCTGGCTGTAGCCTGTGAGGAGATTGTGTTTAAACTGGCGAGCAAATAGTCAGACATGAAAGGGAAAATTCTGCCATGGATGCAGTGAAAAGCACTAGCAGAAACCGAGCAAGGTGTAACACTCACCTGGTATCCACGGGGATGTCACTTAGCCTGTTCTGACCTCTTATGACCTCGAACCCTTCCCTGGAGTCTAACGACTGGAGACTGGGCCTTGTTTTCTTGGAAAGTGTGCTCTCCGTCCTGCTTTCAGCGCAGGGGCACGTTGATTGATGCGGGCTCGTTGCTGCCTAGTTACTTCACTGGCAAGAGTCCGACAGGTAAGTATAATGAGTCTTTTGAACAGTTCTCTAACTTCCTTCCTTTCCTTCCTTAGATGATGACCGGCGTCCGGGGATGGCGACGTGCTGCTGAGATGAGTAGCGCTGAGGTGATTAAGAGCGCGATGTGCGATGCAACCCTTTCGTATTTGTATTGGACTGAAATATTTTTCTGTGTCTTTTAGGTGCTGCGATGTTTTCAGCGTGGATGCCGGTTATGAAGAAGAAATGCGGTGAGTAAGCGTGGTATGCGGCGCCTCTAGATGTTTCCACGCTAACCTGGAGTGTCTTTTCCCTCTTGAAGATGGATGAGAAGTTCCGGAGACAGAGTTCCCCCAGAGCGGCTGGGATTCAGGTAAGCGTTTGAAGCTCGTACAGTCTTTAAAAAATAAGCGAAGATTTGCTGACTGCTTACTCATGCCTTTTTTCTGTTCTTTTCCCTTTTCCTTAGGAAGCGGTGTGCCCGGATGGGAATGACACCGCCGAAGATGCCCGCAGAACAGAAGGAGCAATGAATGATGGGCAGAAGCACTGCAAGGTAAGGCTGTTCCTAACGGCGTTCTTGTTCTTGCAGGAGCTGAGCGCAGAAGAAAGATGCAGGCCTACTGGAGACCGATCCGAACACGGTGAGTGTCACGCTGCAGGTGCAGAAAACACAAAGCATGTTTCTCAGCCTGGGCATGGCTTTAATAGTCTCTGGGTAACCCAGGTGTCGCTGGGCTGAACCACACCCAAAAGACTAGACTGCATATGCAGTTCTGGGAACCGAAATATGTGGGGGCATTCATCTTGTCCCCATCAATGCACTACAAGTCCAATCCCCAATGTTATCCTATGGGAGTGAGTGAGTCTGGTGCCACAAGCGCCAAGTCGGACTCCAAGTGGGTCTTTGGAGGGATGTAGAGGCCCTTGAGGGCCATGTAGGTGATCGTGGCCTGGCTCCAGCCTGACATCTTGGAGGGCTGGGGACATGAGGGGCAGGAATCATGACACAAGGTCATGGTTGTTGGCCTTTTAAGCACTTTTTGAGAAAAACATTGAGAGATAAGGGAAGAGATAGTGGCAGCAGGGAAGATTTTCCTTTCCGACGGTTCTTTGAGAAGCAATTAGGTTAATAGACGTAGAGATACAGGTGCCACTGGGGCAAGGCGCACGACAAATAGAGATAATGATGTGTTACAGCACCTGTGTTTGAAAGCGGTTTTACAGAGCACACAGTCACAGACAATGTCCCCAAATCAAAATTGGCGCTAATGTGTTAGCATTGGAAGGATGAAGGGCTGAGTTGGCCCTGCCAGAGATTTGAACCTGCTACCTATAGATCACGCTCCAGATCACAGCAGCAAGCGCTCAACTCGCTGACCTATCTTATCAATTTGAGATGGTTGAGGTATTGATAAAATCTATGCCTACCCTCTTGCCTTGCATCACGGGCTGCTGAATTAAGTGGTGCTGATTGCCGCGCCAAAGAAATCTTGTGGACCCGGAACTAAGATGTACAGTGGCCAGCCTATGTGACGTCAACAGCATGCACAGAACTCGCATGTTGGAAAAAGGAGGGGTGACCTCCAAGCGGGCAGCACTCTGGTGCAGCACACAGCATCAGTGAATAGACCCATGAGAACAAGCATTATCACTCTCGGTAGTCAGCATAGCAGAGGTGGTAAAATAGACACATTATTTCAAATGTGTTCATAAAAAAGAACTGCGCCACAATGAGTGCAAGGAACGGTTCAAGTTCAAATAGAGGAAGCACATGTTGCATTTTATCAAAATAAAGTGCATTGCATGAAAAAATGAATTTCCTACAGAAGACGAGTAAGTAAGCTTACATGTAGGTTCAGCAATATGTAAACACAGAATACACAGAGACACATAGGAATAAAAGGTGTCAGCTTAAAAATATGGAATACTTTTGCAAAAACAGAGGAAGGCATGTGTTTAGAGGTACCTAGAAGAAATATGGCAAGAAGAGAACCATTTTTGTCTAGAAATAGACATTGGGACTGTGTGTCCATAGAGCAAGGACGGAAACATGGTACATGAATATTAAAAGGCCGATGATGGCTTTTTGAGGGCTTTAAAAATAGTGATGTTTAAAGAAAAAAATGTCAGTTAGTGGAAGAGAGTGTGTCATGATGAGCCTTGATATAGTGCAATAGGCACATGCCAGTGGTTTATTTATTTGAAACTATAAGGCGTGCATCGGCCCATGGGCATCGTGGTGCTGTTACAGAATGCTCACTTGGTACAGGAATACATTGAGCAAGGAAAACATTATTACATGAATGGCAATGTTGAAATGCTAAGTAGGTTAGTAGGTAGGATTTAGACAGCTTAACTATTCATCGTGGTTGGATCACAAAGAGGCTTGGCTGAACAAGGAGGTTTTTAGAATTTTAAAGAAAGCAGTGGAGGATTTTTCGTTTCCTAGTGCTGTGGGCAGAACATTGTAGCTTTTAAGAGCCAGCTGTTGAAAGCTGGACCCCCAGCTTTGGTTCTTTTTAAAGCAGGCACGTAATTCTGGTTGGCCAGGTGAGACCTGGTGGGTCTGATGGACGAGTTGAGAATGATCCTCTCTGATAAGTATGATGGGGCGTCGGTGAAGAGGTATCTATTTGTGATGGCGATGGTTTTGAAAAGAATGCAGTCTTTTTATTGATAGCCAGCATGCTTCCTTCCTAGCCTATGAGAGGTGTTCCCTTTTTGGGGATACTCAGTGCCACCCTCGAGGCATTATTCTGTGTGACTTGCAATTTGTTGAGTTTTTTGCAGAGATGCCCAGGAAGAGGCCATTATATTAGTCCAGTTTGGTGCCTACTGTAACTCTAATTTTTGGCAGAGAGGAAAGGCTTAACTGCATTGATAATATTAATGGTGAGTGTGACGGAAGAGGTTACAGCATTATTAACCTGCCATGAAATGGACAGGAGTGAGTCAAGGTACACTCCTAGGCGTTTTTTACAGTTGCAGATACAGTGTTGGGATTGAAGAGGCATTGATGAACATCATGAGAAACGACGCAAGTGGTTCTACACAGTATTTTAGACTAGCTAGCGGGTCAGGGATCGCGTTTGCAGCTGAATGGCCCAATTTTATTCATGATCTCTATTGTTTCTGATTTAGAGATTTCTCTGAAGTTGAAAGGTGTTATTGGGTCTTTTGTGACCTCTTTTTCAGGAGTTTGAGGATAGCATAATGCACTGAATGAGGTTTTTGGGGTGCTCTTGGAGTGGCTTTTACAGGAGCTCCACTTTGTTTAGTAGGACAGACTGTATGGTGGTGCACCCGGGTTGGTCTTTAATGATCTCTTGGGCCTTGGTGGCTGCGTGGAAAGAATTCTTTGAAAAATAGTGAAAAGCTTTTGATTCCGAGCTGGCATTTGAGATTCTGTCATTGTAGGATGCAGATGGTTGAGGAAAGGATTGGATAACAAAGCCTAAAGCATAATGATGTTGTTTAGGTAATCAAGGAAAGCATGTTTCGTTCATTTTGAGACATGCACCATTTAAATATGGGCATATTTCTGAAGGCATGAAAAGGCAGAAGGCCGATCAGATTGTTTTAGTAAAAAACGAAAGGATTTTATTATTGTGGCAAAAGTACGGTAATATAGAGAGCTGTGTGACCTAGTGGAAAAATGATGAGAATATTTTTAAAAATTCAGGCGCAGACTATGAACATTTATGAACAAGAAGAAGAGACAGATGACCTACATGTAATTAGAGGCAGTCATAAAGTAGGGAAACCTGGCGAATGATTAAGGAGTGAACAAAAAACAAAACAAAAAAAAAAGAATCATGAGCAGTAATGATTCAGATAAATCGATTTAGGTTAAACACCGTCAAAGGTCACGGTATACCTAGACAGGGTTTAGTGGAGTATGAGGTGGTACTTTCTTTAAAGCATCACATAGCAAAAAGAAAGGAAGTGTGATTTAGTAAACATGACAAAATGAAATGAGTACTCAGTATAAATGAGAGATGATTAGAAAAAGGATCAAAAACGTTAGGTAGACTTTGGGCCTTTTTTGGGATAGGTCCAGAAAAATAAAGTGGGAAGAAATAAAAATGATTGACTTATCTTAAATAAAAAATGAATAAAAGAGAAATTGGAGGAGGGAACTATTGGACAAATAAATAAAGGGATAGGCAATAAACCCAGAAGCATAAAACGGACAAAAGAAAAATTGAAAACAAATAGCACTAATCAAAATTCCTGATCGAGAGTAAAAAAATTGTGTAGAGCAATAAAAAACATCAGTGACCATGGAGAATGAGGTAAAGGGTATGGTTGACCAAAATTGGGTTGAACGGGCAGAGATTATTGAATACAAGGTCAATTTAAGAAGATATAATGAGGTAAGTAAAATACAATTTTTTAAGTGCATCTAATGATTTTGGTTTATGTTACAGATAAAAGTCGTGGATTTTGTGTGAAAACACGAGAAATGTCTGCATGGCCTTCAATAGGGAGAAAAGGAAAAGAGGTAAGTACTAGTTCACACTACAAGGGTGTGAACACACAGTGATCAGTACCAAAGTAAGAGGATCCAGGTGAGTAACAGTAACAGAAAAAGAGGCAGAAAGAGACATGTCTTCAAGTGTGTAGCTATTTTCCCAAGATAGGTGCAATCAGGTGTGGCGAGAGTAGAAAATAGATGACAGCATGACCACTTCAGACAAACGCAGAAAACAGAAGTTGGGTAATTATTTTTGTGTTCATGGTGCCAAAGAAGTTTGATTTGGAAAGGGTATAACATTATTTAGAATAGGCAAACACTGTTGTTTATGATAAAACATGAAGGCACATAGTAAGAATTGGTGCCATAGTCTAGAAAAAAAGGGTAGGCTAGATTAAGTATAGTTGTATTAGGCAGGGATGTTGAGCAGTGAAGGCCTCTGTTTGTCTCAACAGGATGAAAGTAAAGCACAAAAAGGAAAAACCATGGTCCAACAGGGAAAAGGATGAAGAAGTGAAGAGCAGCAAGAGTTACTTCTAAGGAGCAAGTATTTACAGCTGACTGGCAAGCACGTTTCACTAAGATGAATGAAGCACGTTCTGCTAAACTGAAGAAGCACATGCAGCAAACCAGAGCACCATATATTGAGTAGTGGCCATGATATTGAACAAGGGGTGAAAAATAACAATAAGTTAGGGAAGACCCATGAGTAAAATGGGCTGAAAAAATAGAAGTGAATCCAAAGAGTATTTTTTGTTAGTAGAAAGGAGGAAGGGGTTTTGGGTGAGAAGAACCACGACCCCCTTGCCAGTCCCCGCATGACCTATTGTCTCTCTTTGATTTTCTACAGACAATGGGGATCCCCAAGAAATATCTTCGTCTGCTACGGATGTGCTTAGAAGACGGGAATGGAAGAAGACGTCCTTCTTTGATTGTTATTTTTATCTCCGTAGGTCTGAATGTGTCGATCTCAGGAGAAAATGTGTCCCTTGAAGGACCGGTTGTATAGAATGATTGTTCAAAGACATACCAGGTTCCATCAGACCGACCACAATATAAAAAATCTGTTGAACTAAAGCTTGTCTAGGAGGTGGGAATGACCTAAAAAAATGTTTTAACTCAAGTTTGTCTAAGAGGTAGGAATGACTTGAAAATGTGTCACAATGAGTTTTTCTAGGAGGCAGAGATGTCCAGAAAAATATGTGTAGTTGTTTCGAAGGCAGGATAAGGTTGCCAGAATGCACAACCATGGGGTTGTAAGGTAATGGGTTGTCAGGAAATGTGCTAATAAAAGAAGACATGTTTATTTTGCAAAGAAAACGTATTCAGTTTTATCTTACAGGAAAACATTGAAGGACCTATATGGATCAGAAAAAATGGCCATAAAACCTCAGCGAGGTCATCAAGTAACCCAACCAATGCCCATATTTCAGCCACATTTTCTGATTCTTGCAGAAACTCCCCCATCCTTGTGTCTCCAGTTCAAATGCAGTGCCCCATGCTTAATTTTTCCTTGAGTGATTTAAATTTTACGTGATAAAAGAGACAATTAACTCCTGGCCTAAGCATCAAAAAGGCCCAGAAGATGTGCTGCAAAACAGCTCGAGAGGAAGGACCAAGACAACAGGACACAGACGATCCGCGGATGCCAAACCAAGATGAGTCTGGTGGAGTATTTGTCAACAACAAGAAAATAAAAAAAGAACTATTGTATGAGGAAAAATGCATGGATAAGCATAATGAGAGCTACATATGATGCTGTGAGTGGGGAGTAGCAGAGAGTAATGTGGAGAATGAGTTGCGATATGGTTAAAATTTGTGATGGGCTGTTGGGTTACCTCAAGTTAATGACTATCTCTTAAAAAACGCATAACGGCTGAACTTTTTCTCAAGCATATAGTTAGTTAAAGTAAATTGGGGAATGAAGGTAGGGCTCAAATAAAAGTAAATACAAGTAGGTAGGGACACACATGTTTTAGAAGTAAAGGAGTATAAATGTGTTAGTACTGACAATGGTAGAATTGTGATAGGATATCTCCTAGAACAAGAATCAAGACAGGTGGACATGGGTGTGATTGAAAGTATTAAGTACGAACTAAAATACTTTGCAATATGGGGGAGTGAATAGGAAGTCTAACCCCCTCCCTTAAACTGAATGCAGCGGAGACAGACCCCCTCACTTAAAATAGGCATAGAAAAGCTTGGTGAGGTGATTACTGCCTCCAAATATGCAGAAAACTGGAATCCTAGTGTTTAAAAAAACAGGCGCTTTAAATTTAGTTATGTTTACAAAGTCAGAATGCTTTAAATAATGAATTAATGAATGACATAGTGAGTAGTGCATGCTAACATATATATCCTATAAATAATAGGTTAGAAAATAACCAGGGTTTAAGATATGACCAAGAAATAAGGGAATCCACCATTTTAGTGACAGGACCTTCCCTTTAAGTCAACATTGCCTTTAAAAAAAAAAGGTGCATTTAATGAAATTAATTTTTGTAGACGGTGTCGAAATGAGTCAGCCACTAGCGCAGGAAGTTCTCAAGGCACAAATCCCTAATCTTTGACAGTGTACCCTGTGTAATCAGATAAGGTCCGGGAGCAGACAGCCAAGGATGCGGTTGTCTAGTTTTGTTAGTAAAAGAATGCAGCTGTTGCCCATAAAAGGTATCGATGGAACAGGTAATCTAGTGGCTAGTGCCAAAATGTATCTAAAGTTGAAGGTTAAGAACAGAATGAGTAATTGCCAGATGTGGGACGTCTATGGAGAGTCTGGTTTTGTATGAGATTTGAAGTAAAGGGCAAGGGAGGGGGCTCGGAGTGGTGTGGGCCAGTTTAGACCAGGCCTGCATGCCAAAGGAGTCAGTTGAGTGCTATAGAGGTCGGCCTATCACTAGCAGAAATAGGAACAGCTCATTGTTCAGGCCATATGAGTCAACAAATCAGAGATAGGAAGGGGTTGTATTTATGACTAAACCATTACCTTAACCTCTCTAGCACTGTATTTAAGAAGCACTGACTTGAGTGAAGTGTGCTGAGTTCCTGTACTTTCCATGATGTATCGTGTGTGTCGGCTGTTGGAGAAATAAAACCTGAGTTCTTGCTTTAAAACCTGACCCAGCCTCCTGTTTTTTTCCTGAGTCCTCTTCCTGTGTGCCAAGATGCCAAGGCCCAGCAGTGCCCAGCATAACAGAGCCAAGGGGGGTCTGAGGGCCCTTCTTAACAAATGCATTAATATTACATATTGACTATGTGATTGTATATGTAACATTGAATGATTATCGGAATTGCAAGAAGTACACAATGTGCTATGCTTTGCATTTTGCACCAGATGCTGAAATGGAATGGATTCACAGTTAGGTATTGATACATAGACAAAGCGCTCATTAGGGGACTTATTTTTGATTGACATAGTTGCAAAGAGTGCATGTAAGTTTCCTCATGTAGGAAATCTGAAACAATTCATTTATGGGTATGTTTTTGCTTTCCAGTATTTGTAGTAAGTACATTAGAAATTCCTGTGTATCTTCTTGTGTGTTTAACGTGAATTTCACCATTCCAGCAGAGTAGTCCAATTCCTGCCTTATTCCTGAGACACTGTAAGTGCTGTCTGGATTATTTACTGAATTTCTGTGAAGGACTAGCATTTGTAAAAACAACTGGTCCGAGCCATTTAAATAAATGTTTTCAACAATTACTGGTATTTGTAATAGAACATTCATTGCTACATTTGGATAGCAATTTACTCCAGTTGTATTGGAAAATGTGAATGGACCAGGTAGTTCTGTGCTTCAGTACTTTGATGGAAGTGCATGTGGTTTCTTTGAAGAGGTAGTTTTGTTTGTGTGTGGAGTTCGGTTGTCCTTTTCAATCCATTTCTCTGTGTGTTTGGTAGTTGATACAGTATGAGCTGCTTTTAATTTATTTGGTGGTACTGTTGGGACATCATTTAGAACTTCTGATTGCATGACATTCCTTTTAATACCTTTGCATTTTTGAAGAACAGGGTACATTTTGAGATGGGGTGTGTAGACTGCATTTAGTCTAATATACTCTATGATGCAAGGAATGTCAGCGCTGGCTGCACTTGCATCAAAATTGACTAGATATAGTCTTTCAAGTGTACGTAGGCATGACAGTCCTATGTAACTCATGCCTTCTTTAAATACTGTGCTGCCAATATCAATTAATGCTTGATTTAGGGTTAGTCCGTGCGATTTATGAATAGTCACTGTATACGCTAGCGACAGAGAAAACTGTTCTCTTCGTACATACATGTCTTTGAAAAGAAGGAATCAAACTGTTGTGCGTCCTATCCTTTTAACTTCTGAAAGTATGTCAAACCGGATGTTGACAAACTGAATGCTGCTGTCCCGTGGATATGTTTGGAAGTCAAAAACTGTACCAAGTGCTCCGTTAGCTAAACCTTGCTCTATGTCAATGTAACACTTTAGCATTACTCTACAGTTAATATATAATATTAAAATGTTCTCCAAAAAAGCTTTGTTGGAGATAGAGTTTTATAAGGTTTTTAGTCCTGCTATGGCTTGTTGACACATAGGTATTGTCATTCCGTGTATGTCCAGTTTGTCTGGAGTGAATTTCCATTAGTGGTTGCATTTCTTTTTTAAGAATTGTTGCATTGAATTGTGCACAGCTTGCTAGAGTTGGCATTAAGGACATACAGTTGCCATTTTTTTAGCTAATTGTTCCATGAAATCAGTAGCACATGTGTTATGCACATACAGTTCATGGATGTGTCTGGTATTTAGGGTAGACTGTGCTTCCTTTGATAGTGCACCAATCTGCATGTTTTTTTTAAATGTTGACATAGGTGAGGTCTGTAGACTGACACATGTTTTGAGTTAGTTCTCTGTATTGGAAATGTTGCCAGAGATATACATTTCCGATGCTTCCCAGGCTTTTACGGCACAGTTTGTGTCCTAAGATTTTAAAGATAGGTTCACCTTTCACTGGTGTTAATTGCAGGAGATCTCTGAAAACAATGACATGTTATCCTCCTAAGAGTTCTTTATAGTCTGTTTTGAGGAGCTCTTGCAATCTGAGGTGAATCAAAGCTAACATGTGGTCGGAAATCATGCTCACCTCATCTATTAGGAGCATTTTCATTTGTTTCAAAACTATGCGTAGCTCCATAGCATCTTCTGCTGATAGTTTGAAGTACTCTAATTTGTTTTGGTGTTCTACTGGAAGGAGTAGCAATCGGTGTAAAGTTACCCCACCTATATTGTAGGCAGCTGAACCTGTGGGGGCGGTTACAACAGCTGAAAGGTTGTTGTTTGTTAATTTTTGGAGAAATGTATTGATCATTTTTAGTAAGAATGTTTTCCCTGAACCAGCTTCACGACTTACATACAGCAGTACAGGTTTAACGTTTTCACAGGTACAAGTTTTACTTTTGTGCTCTATATCATGTTCAATTTATTTACTTACTTCTAGACAAATGGTACGCTGCTCATTGTTTAGTTAGGATTTTAGTACACCAAACTCTTCTACAGATTTCTCATACTGACACATGGTTGCCTTTACTTTCATCATGGCTTCATGGTAATGCTGCCTTATTTGCTATGAGTGGCTCTCCAAGTAGTTCTTGGCTTCCTGTCACAGAAGGTTCACTGCTCTCAGGAGTGTCTACATTAAGTTGTGCTTGACGTTCTTCTTCTTGTTGGCGTTCATTGTCGAATATTATTTTGTACCTTGTAAAGTTTATATCTGTTATGGTACTTTCACTTGCATTGAAAGCATCTTCCTAGGAGGCATGGGTGGCTAATCTTATTCTTTTCTCCATGGTTTAAAAAGTTGCAGTAGAGCCATGTAGTACAGTTCTTTGTGTTGATAGTTTTTAATGACAATTTCATATGATAATCAGGCTGCGTTTGGTAAGTTTCACCAAGCTGCTTTCGCAACTTTCGACTCTGTATCTACCTTTTTTCTCATCTGGTTTAAAGTTATTTTTGTATGAGAAGTTTTGGCTCTTTCGTACAGGTACATGGTTTCTAAAGTCATACTCCTGTTTGGGTGGTATGTGTTCAATAAGTAGTTTTATAAAATTTCCTGGCTGTTGGGATCGTTTTTGGCTATTGTTTCTATGGCTTTATATAATTTCAGAACTCTTTTTCTGGATGTAACAAGACCAAGGCTTAGCCACACTATGTTTTCAGATTTCCCATATAAGGCAGTTCCAGTTAAACGGTCTCTTGCTTCGTAGCAGCCACATTCTCTATGGGACAACATTTTAATCCCAGAGCTGTACAATTTCTGTGCCAATGTTTTGTCAGATGATATGTCATCCCAGAGGTCTTTGAGCTATGTTTTCTCTGCTTTGGTTAAGTAGGCAGTGACATATCATGCAACTGCAGTGGAATTGTTTGCAATGTACTGTACATCTACATTTGGATTCCATTGGAGGGCAATTATTGCATTGTAATCATTGATGCTTCAGTTCTTTTTATGCACTATGTGTTCTTAGGAGATTTCCTTTTCACACTGTTTCGAACTGAAAACATTAAGCTGTTTACTTGCCTTGTTGTTGAAACTGGTCTAGAGAAACCAAAGCAGCATTTGGTGCACTATTTGCTTTTGTTCTTATATTTGCGCCGACAATATTTGCCACACTTGTGTCTTTGAAACTACAAAATGTGTGCATGAGGTCACTATGTGTACATTCTGAAGGGATTTCACAAATGACATATTTGTGAATGAACTGCAAAACGGTTGCATCACTGTCCTCACCAAATGTAGGATCTTTTTTAATCCACAAAAGCATGTGGAGGTATGGCAATCATCTGGCTTCATATTCTTTTCTCCAAAAGGAGTGTTCCACTTCTCTGAGGGGTAGAAGTGTTTTATAGCAAATGAAGTGCAGCATGGCAATGAAGCGATGATGGAAGTACCTTGATACATTTACAGGATCAAGAGAGCAGAATTCTCCTGGTGTTTTCATGTCTATACCTGTTCTGTTTTGGTTTGCTATGCGTAGGAAAGTGTGAAAGTCTTCCCATGCATACTCTGCACAACTTAAAGTGACAAACCATGTGGATGGGCCAAGGTTGCTTAGCATACACTGTACATCTGCGTGAAATCGGAACCAGTACTCTTTTGTACCATGCATGTTTGCCAAGAGATTTGTAATACTTGACTTCGTCCTTGTCTTACACCTTTTGAAGTAGCTGTGTAGTAGACATGTTTTGAAAATGGGAACCTGTTTTCAATGTGTGTGCAACTCTATAACATAGCGTTGCTAGTTCACTTTCAAAGAGGAGGTTGAATATGTATTCCACATTTTGTCTAAATCTAGGGTCTTCAGAATACATTTGTAAAGAGCTCTTTTCTGATGCTGTTATTTGTGTTTCATTGTATCTACCACCTTTTCCAGTCGGGAAGAGTAGAGGAAAGGCTCGTGCTTCTACACGTTTTTCCCATATACTGATTGAAGCACCTTTGGCTTGCCACATTTGATATGTTTCCAGTGCATCGTCTATGGTGTCTTTGGAGTGCAGTGGGTGAATTGTATAGTAATTAAGGATGCAGTAGGATCTGGAAGTTCAAATTGGTCAGTTGTTGAGGAGTCCTGAATTAGGTTGTGGTTTCTCATCTTTGTAGTATTCATTGCACTCTTTAAGGCATTGCAAGGCTTCCTAACTTTGTTTAAGTCTACTAGTTGTTGCCAAATATTTTTGACTTTTGTAGACACACCATTTACCAGGATAATCAAAGATTGTTCTGTTGGCCTTTGCACTTGTAGAGTGTCTACATTTTCTTTGAGATCTAATGGTAAATAAACTACTTTCTCACGAATGCCTCTAAGTAATTCCATGGGAGGCAATTTTGCAGTTTTAGCTTGAAGTCGTATTATTGCATGAAATGGGTGTACTATTTGGATTATAATGCACTCATACAAATTAAGCTGCTGGAGTGCATTTGGCAGTGGAAATACTTTCAAATGATTACTTATAGCCTGTGAAGGCATTTGGTTATTGTCAAGTTTTGCAGTTCGGTATGTGCACAGTATGGAGGTGTTTGTAATTTCGTATTTGTTTTCATCTATAAGGTACAGAGCTAATTGAAAACATTGGGATTCCTCATTGCCATCTATTTTGTGCATTATATCTATAGTGTTGGTGCTCTTTCTATAGAAAGTTCTGCGACAACACACACATACTTGGTTTGGTACTTCAGCAGCTGTGCTTTTGAACATTTGTATTTCTTTTTTGTATGTGTGAGATAGAAAGTTGAAATCTGCAAAGTTGTCACTACTGTTATCTGAAAGTGCTGGAGGTTGTAAGTGCTCTTCACTTCCAAAATATTTCCTTTGGATGTGCTCTATTTCTTCGAGCAGTTGTTTGGCTGTACCGTGTAAGAGAATATCATTTAAATGGTGCAGTGCTGAAGCTGGACTTTAAGTAAAGTATAGCTTGTAAACAAGATTTCTTACAGTAGAATGCTGTGTTGCTAACATTTTGATAAATTGGAAGGTGCTGTTGCAAGCAGGTCCAAAAATACAGGCTAAGGAATGTCCTCGTAGTCCTGTGTATTTGCAGACTGGACAGGAGTGAATAGTTTGAAATATTTTCATTTTTCTCTTGTCGTTGGCTTTCACATAGTGATTGAGGAACTGCTGTAAAGATTTGATAGAGTATTGGGGCAGTTTACACATTGATGTACAAGGCCATTTGTAGGTGAGGCGTATTGGTTTGGTGGAATGGAGAGTAGCATCTGAGTTTGATGGCGATATTTGTGGAAGCAGTGTTTCTTTTTCCATTATGGTATTGTGTTCCTTTTCATACCGTCGTCCACTGTTATGTATGGCAATTTAGTTTGTTTGCTTTTATTTGTATGATTCTTTATTCAAGTATGGCTCTGTGGTGGTGGTGTGACTCCACTCACCTGTACAGATGTTGTCAAAGGTCTCTATGCTGACATTGTGTTTGTTTTGAAGTAGTGGTTGCAGTTTACCAATTCATTTTGTTAGTGGTTTCATTCTGTTTAAAATTAATATTAACAATTTCCATTTCAGGACCATTGCACTGTCTACAAGAGCTTCCAGGATTACTTTTCTGTGGTAGGTTTTAAGGTTTGAGCGTGATTTCCCTTATAAGGTTTAGAAGGACTCTGTGGCGAAACATTTTTTTGTAAAATATATTTTTTAGAATGCTTCCTTGTGGTTACAATACCATTTGTACGTGCTCTATTAGCAGTTGAGCGAGTTGCACTCTTTTTACTGTTTTTCTTTTCATTTCCCCATTTTGACATAGGAATTACAGTGTCCTTACTGGTAGCTGCTTCCCTTTTTGTTAATGACTGTATTAGCTCTCCTCTTTGAACTTTTTGTACAAATTCTGCTAGGGGTGGATGGCTACTTGCTATGCTTTTTGGTTGCGCTTATCTAATTCTGCTTTGTTTTCTACAGAGTTGCTCTTTGGTAGGCATTCTGTAGTAGCTATTAGAGAAAAAAGGAAAGTGTGGGTGTGCAGACTTTGAAATGTATATTTGTGCAATGTGCATGAGTGGTTTAATATGAGGGTAGGCATATAAATGGAAGTGTCTCACTGTGTAATGGGCTGTAATTGTCTGTTCGGAACGGTATATTACTATCTGGGGGTTGCAAGATGATACTATACAGTGAGGAACTGTAGAGGTGTCATAAGTAAGAATGAAGTACATACACACTCTCTTAGTAACATTAAGACATTAGACATTAAGAGTACACTGGAGGAAATATGCAGACGGAAGAAAGTACTAAACAAAACATTAAGAAGAGTTCTCTTGCACCTCCAGGAACAAAGTTTTACTATCTCCAAGATTGGAAGAGGTATGTGGCACGATGGATATTCTGTTTGCCAGATTGGGATTGTCGATATTTGACCTGGAGGGTGGATGAACACATAAAAAAATGCAGGTCTCCTGAGCGGGGTGATGAAGATATGCGTCACGTAGAAAAGAAAATATAATGAGATGATAGAAGAAGATGAAGCAGAAAATGCGGAAGAAGAGGAGAAGAAGGGTGAAGTTGAATATTCGACCAGACGGGGGAATGTAGAGGAGCAGGTGGATGCCTCTTCTCTGGTTTGATTTTTGATTTTGATTTTGAGAAATGTATATTGCGCTCAAAATGGACCAAACCGTATAATGGTGCAGATGACATCAGAAAAACCAATAGAAGTTGAATGGCTAAGTCAAACCCAATCCTCAGAGCTAAGCATGATTCGTAACATGCACAGAAATGTGCTTTTTATCTAAACAGAAATGTTTTTAGGGCCTTGCAGAACTGATGAAGTGAATCAAGAGTCCTAATTTCTCTAGGAATGCTGTTCCAAAGCTTTGGACCAAAAACTGCAAATCATCTGTCCGCCTTGATACAACAGTAGATGGAGGGACAGTCAGTCCCGTATTGGTCCTGTGAGCGTAGATATTTAGAGGGCTGATAATGTCTGATCTTATCTTTCAGATAATCTTGTACCAAGTTTTTCACGGACTTGAACACAAGACATGCCACCTTAAGCTCAATGCGATCCTCACCCGCCAGCCAATGGAGTGATCGCAGAGAGAGAGAGGCATGGGATGTTTTGCTCAATCCACAAGACATTCTAACTGCCACATTCTGGGCCTTCAGAAGCATATAAAGTATTTTTTTTGCAATGTCCATCAGTAGACTATTACAGTAGTCCAGGTGGGCATTAGTCAGTGCTCTCACCACTATAGCATGATCTTTTTCTGGCATATAAGGAAGGACCTAACGAAGGAGTTTCAATGAATAAAAGATTGCTTTCACCTTGGCTCCAACCTGGCTTTCACAGCCCAAGTTGTCCTGCCAGATGCAGCAAAGTTTTTTTTTTTACTTTAGCAGCAATTGTAAGTTCTACTCCCAAAAGATTAGGGATTGATTGCTTTTTAAGAGCAGTAGGAAGGTGTTCAGGTCCAAAAAGAATAAACTCTGTTTTTGCAGTATTTAATTGGAGCTGATTCACGGCCATCCACTCACTGATCTCCTGAAGACATTCCCTAATCCTTGCAAAAGTTTCTTCGACATTACCAACTGTGATGAAGATCTGACTGTCATCTGCATAAGATTGATAACTCATCCCATGATGCCTCAGAATCTCCATCAAAGGCCCAAGGTATAAGTTAAAGAGAAGTGTCAACAGAGAGGACCCCTGCGGAAATGCCACATCCCATATTACTTGGTTTTGAAGTAAAGCCTCCAAGTCTGACACGTTGTCAGTAATTCTCCAGGAAGGAGCTAAACCACCTAATAGCATGCTCTGATACCCTGCCAACTGACATCAATCCGATTTAGCAGAATGGCATGATTGACTGTGTCGAAAGCGGCTGACAGAGCCAACATTACCAGGAGTGAAAGTATACCCTGGTCAGCCACCTTCAACAGTCGTCATAGACTGCCAACAAAACTGTCTCCGTACTAAACTTTGGACGAAGATCTGAATGAAGATGATCTAAAAGTGACCCCTTCTTCCACAAAAGCCTGCAGTTGTTGAATAATCACTTTTTCCAGAACCTTCCCAGGCCAAGGGAGGCTAGCGATAGGTCGATAGTTCTGGAGGACCGAGGGGTCCAGATTCGATTTTTTTAATAAAGGTGTTAATATAGTATGTTTCAGTGTCTGCAGCACTGACCATTGGTCTAGAGATGTATTAACAAAAGTGGCAATAAAGGGAGAAATGTCCTCAGCCACGCGCTTTGCTAACAATGCAGGCAAAGGAAACAATAAGTCATTGGTGGGTTGCAGGGCTTTAACCAATGCCCATATATCGTTCTCAGATAGTAGTTAAAAGTCAAACTGCTTCGGGAGCTCAACACTTCTAAGTTGTTCCTGTTCACCAGGAGCTTGATTAATACTCAGTTCCAGAGGGATGATAGATGGAATCAAACCCTTAGCTAAGATGTTGCTCTCAATAGCTTTGATTTTCTGTTCAAAATATCTATTGAAGGCATTAGCTTGTGCCAATGATAGTGTAATGGACTAGTCCTTACTCATAGGATGATGGAACTTTGATACAATTGAGAAGAGTTCTCTCGGTTGACTACTTGCCTCAAAAATTTCCTTATGAAATAATTTTCTTTTAGCTTCGAAAATCACCTTTTTTTAGTTAATTAGTGCCATTTTGGCTTTGTTAATATTTTCTTCAGATTTATGCTTTTGCCATTTACGTCCGGTAGAACTAACTAATTTGCATAAAGGTATCAAATTCTGCATGAACCAAGGTTTGGAGGCCCTCTTTCTCATGGGTTTCCTTGGTGCAACCCTAGTGCATACAGTATCCATAAACTTGGTTCCAGCTATACAAAAGTCCTCACTGGGTAACGTGATATCAACTGAGGCAAACAGTTTCATGATCTCCAGTGCGGAAATGTTATCCAGATCTTTAAATTTCGGTGTTTGTATAAAGGAATCATCTTTGAGCCCTTGGTTACTCCTCAGAGTAGCTGCTAGAGAAAAAAGTTGCACAGAATGGTCTGAACAATGAACCGCTAAATTGTCTATAAGAGAGGTATGATTACCTCTTACCGTAACCAGATCCAAACAGTGACCTTTACTAGGTGTAGGTGCATTTCCTAATGGCCGTAGGCCATGATTTTCTAGTATGTCCCAAAGCTCTTTGAAGCCTGGATGTTTACAATCATCCAGCCAAATATTCCAGTCACCCAACAATAGTATTTCTTGATATTTACTGCCTTAAGCGGTTATAAAGTGATCCAGGCTATCTAAGAACTCTCTCTGAGATCCTGGGGGTTTATATCCCAATACAATGTGAACAGCTGACTTTGATGACAATTCGATGGTTAATTGACCCACTTGTAAAACACAACCCCATTCAAGAACATTAAGATGGGAGATACGCAGTGTATTCTTATAAATAACTGTGATGCCGCTGCCACGTTTGCCCACACGGTCAATATGTTGTATCAAAAAAATTCTCAGGTACTAGATCATGGAATACAACATGTGAAACATCTGTAAACCGTGTTTCAGTTATAAAGAGAACATCTTATCTATGCTCCTCAATTAAGTTGGCCACTTCAGTTACATGAGTACACGCAGTTCTGGCATTAATTAAAAGTGTCCTTAATACCTGAAAAAATGATTTCCATTGGGGACCATCTCATTAGGACAAGAGATGCCCAATTTTCGAACTTTACTCAGAGTTCTAAAAGTGAGGACCCCCATGCCCCTCCCTGCCCCTTCACCACCTTCCTATTGGAATAGCAGACAAAAAACTACAATTGGTAACCCATGCATGAATCCATGCAACATGTCTATATTGCATAGAGTGTATGAAAGACGATATGCACTCAGGCAGCCATTCAGAATGTACCCACATGTTGAGGCATTGGAAAGATGCTACCCCCGAAGAATGCCCACTGCCAAGATGCCAAGATGCCAGAATGCGGCTATCGGTAATATGGATGAACTCTAAGTAAAATCTGACCACAACAGAATGATATTATAAAGAAGAAGTATGAACCTATGCCAAAACGATATGAAAATAGTTAAGACTGACGATGCAACTGAAACACTAAGAGTAACATGTACCAAAAGATGAAGTAATCATGAATATAAAAAGATGAAGTAACTTGCTGACTAATAACTGTAAATACACCATAACGCAAGGTAGAAAAGACATATAGAAGCTTGCAAAAAAGAGGTATATACATAACGTTTAGGACAGCCATTGGAAGAACATGGACAACAGCCTGTGTTAAGAATCAACCCTGCTACCTACAAAACCGAGACTAGGATTGCAAATTGAAGAACTGCTGAAGAAGCTATTTTCATGTGCAGAATGAGGGAGTACCTTGTTCTGGGATCAAGGAGGCTATTTTAAGAGATGGGTGCAGGGCACAAAGGGAGTTGAATCAACAGAGCATGTTCTTAAAACATATTTCTGGTAAGATTAGAAGAGACAAGGGGCCTCATTACGACCCTGGCGCTAAGGGGTCTGCGCCAGCGTTAGCTGCGCGGACCCCTTACCGCCAACTACGAGTTCCTGGAGCGCCATGGTCATTTTTCCGCCCGCTTTTTGCGGGCGGAAAAATCCATGGCGCTCTGGGACCTTGGTGTTAATTACGCCACCGTATTTTACGGTGGCGTAATTAACTCCTTCCCCACTCCCATTGAGCCCTATGGGGCCGAAATGGGAATGGGGAAGGGTAAATGGGTCAATGGGGACTTACCGCCCCGCCGACCTCGGAATGGGGCGGTAAGTCCGCCATCCGCCATGGCGTAAAGGGACTTTGCGCCATGGCCGGAAAGTCCGTCGATGGCGGAAAAAATCCGCCAGGGTCGTAATGAGGGCCAAGGACATTTGCAGGTGCCAAGTGTTGGACAACCACAAAAGCAAAATCCCATGTGAGGTGGAGTGAGCAAGTCTCTAAAGACCAGAAAGGGTAATGGCACCCTGTTTAATAAAATCAAATAGGAGAAAATGAGTGGCTGAAATTGACAAAATTGTGGTATCTTAGCATGTGATGGAGAACGCAAGACAAGGGCTATTCATTAAAGCCAGATGGAGATAATAGTGTGCTCATACTCCCTCAAACTTTCCAGAACAGTGAGCAGACTACGAGGTCAACTACAAAGGTAAACCTTGGCAAAGGATTAGGTTGATGAACGATGATGGACTAATTGGGAAAATAAGGAATGAATTAACACAGCTCGAACACTTAGGTTTCGTTTTCACTCAAGTGCTGCTAAACGGGCATGGAAAGTCCAAGGTTGGATTGGGTTGCCAAACAAGTAGAAAGTCTGGCACACACTATTGCATACAATGTTGCACTTATTAGTCCTCTGCCATATTCTCTGCTATTATCCGTATATAACGTGTTTAGAAGTAGCTCAGAGCGTGTCCTACAGATAAGCGTCAGCAAATGAGATATTAACTCTTCTATAATTATATAAATAGACATGTTCCCCTAATCCAATGCCTCCCATGTAAGGTGACATCATAAATGATGTATGTAAAAGTATATAAACTCTGTACAAGCAAGATTTTTCATTTCATTTCATTTCATTTCATTTCATTTTTATATAGCGCCGGTAGCCCAAGGGCATCAGGGCGCTTTAAACGAACAGAGACACACATAGAACACAGAAAGAGGCCAGTCCAAAGCTGAACCCTGAAGATGTCCCTGATCCAACTTATCCCGGTTCATCATCTGAAGAGATATGTTTTCAAACCCTTCCTGAAAGCAAGAAGGTTTGTTTCAGACCTGAGTGATCCGGAACACTATTCCACAAGCTGGGCGCCTGAACCAAAAAGGAGCTGCCCAACCCCGATTTCAGCTTGAACTTGGGAATGATCAACAGGCATTTACCCCCGGAGCGAAGATTTCTACTGGGGGTGTGAAGCACTAACCTCTTTTTTAAATACTCTGGAGCAGAGCCATAAAGGCATTTATGAACCAGGCAGAGAGCTTTAAATTGTATACGATCCTCTACTCTTTGCCAGTGTAACGCCATTCTATCTTTAGTGACATGGTCTCTTTTCCTCAAATTTTTGACCAGCCTAACCGCGTTATTCTGAATCACCTGACAACTAGAGACATCCCTAGAGGAAGCCCCTAGCATCAGGGCATTACCATAGTCAAGTCTTGATAATATAATGGCTCTGGCTATGGTAGCCATGTTGCCCTCATTAAGGTAAGGCTTAATGGCTTTCATGAGCCTTAAGTAATATGCCGTGTTTTTTTGTAGATAGCTAGTCTGAGCATGAGAGTCTACCACTGCGTTAACCATCATTCCCAGGGTCTTCACTTTCTGGACTACCTGGATAGTGGCGTTCTTGATTTTAAATGACTTATACTCTGCCCCCAAGTTGGCAAGCTGACGACTAGATCCAAACAGCATAAGCTCAGTTTTGGAGTCATTCAGACACATCCAATTTGTCTGCATCCAAGCATTAATTATCTTATAGACCCTGGCTATTACTTCACTGTCTGCGTCATGATGGCTGCCATCCAGTTCCAATATGAGTTGGGTGTCGTCTGCGTAATTTGTAAACGACACCCCCTCCTTCACCAGTAAGCTGCACAGAGTGCGCATGTATATGTTAAACAGCAATGGGGACAGGCTGGCCCCTTGTGGGACTCCAAATAAAATATCACAGGGATCGGAGAAGCTACTGCCCCAATGGACTGTGGCTTGACGGTCCGAAAGGAAGGGCAGAAGCCAATCTATGGCTCCTTTTGAACATCCCACATTCTCTCTGAGTGCCTTGATGAGAAGGTGGTGATCCACCAGGTCAAAGGCGGCACTTAAATCTAAAAGCATTAACACTCCTAACTTGCCTTTATCTATTAAGCTAAGCATCTGGTTCTGCAGATCCAGCATGGCTGTTTCCGTACTATGGGAGGCTCTAAATCCCGATTGTTGCCGATGCAGGATCTCCTCGTTTTCAACGAATTGTTGCAGTTGTTGTGTAGCAACCTTGTCCAATAACTTGAGAACAAAGTTTGAGTTGGTTATTGGGCGAAGATTCGCAGGATCTTTAGGATCCAGACCTGCTTTTTTGACAAGAGGGGTGATAGTAACTTTCTTAATGTCTCTCGGCACTGTGCCCTCTTTAAATGAGGCGTTTACTATTCTCTGAAGAATGGGCGCAAAGGTAGCTTTATGTTGGAGAATGATGCTAGGAGGCAGGATATTTTCTGCACAAGTGGTTGGTTTCATGTTGTTCAACACCTCTAACATCTCTGCGATGGAGCTAAATTTGAAGAACTGTCCTCTGACAAGAGTCTCCGTTAGTGGGGGATCAGTGTCTTGTTTAGCGATAAGTCTGGCTTTGATAATGTTCTGTCTTGCTTTTTCTATTTTTGCTTGAAAGGCCTGTGACACCTTGTTACAATCCTCCTCGGAGGGCATGAAAGGCGGGGTGAGAGAGGCCGGCTTTTCCATGCTCTTCAAAATATCGAAGAGCTTGCTTGTCTTATTTTCTGCCTGCTCAATTTCACTATTGAGAAAATCAGCCTTGGCTACCTTAATCTTATCTCTATATTCCTTATCCTTCAATTTCCAGTTAAAGTGTGAATACGCATGCATCTATTTTGATAACTGTTATATCTCCCTGCTTTCTTCCATTGAGATTAACACATTTTTTTGCCATCATCCTTTGATCTGTCTGGTTAGTTGGGCTAAGATATTTACTGTTAATTCCATCTAGCACATAGAGGACGCTTCAAAGTGCTACAGGACAATGGTGACCAAAATTGCCCGTGCGTTGGCTTCCTCACTGTACGAGTCCTCATACACACACAGGCACACACAAACATACACATAAACACACACACATGCTCATGCACAGGTGCATATGCTCACATGCACCCACACCTCAAATCCTGTCACAAACACACACATTTATACATGCTCGCAGACACCTGTTTCTAACTCCCTCTCTCACAGTTCCACCCTGTCATTCTGCTGCTCCACAAATTTGCCAAAGTACCCATGAACACACACAGACACACACAAATATATTTCATTCACAGCATGTACTTACATAAAGTTTGTTTCCACAACTTATCTTAAGAAACGGTAGTGTCAGCGGTATCTTAGAGTAGCTGGAACTTCTTCATTCCTCTAACTTTGGCTGAGAGAAGGTGCTGTTGCAAGCCCCACAAATTGCTCTCCCTTGGCCTGGAACTGAAGTGCATCTGTAGTGTACAAACAGCACCATGGTAGCAGCAGTGGTGTTCCTGATGTCTCTGGATCTTCTCTGCTCCTCTGCCTGGCAGATGTGTGGTGGCAGAAGCAACATTGGAGGATCTCTCTCTAGAACAGTCATTAGTCAGTGGCTGCCATGATCCTCAGGTGCACAGGTTCCTAGCATTTGATCATGAGAGTTTCTTGGGGGTGAGCCGCAGTATTTGTTCATTCAACTTACTGCCAGGCCTCCCACAGCCCTAACCAATATATTTTATTTTAAATAAAATTTCACTTCCGTTTCCGCTTGTTCTTTCCAAAAGAAAAACTCACTGACGCAAGATATGGTGTTTTTGCTCCTGCAAAACAACATGGGAGATATGTAGAAGGTTTTTAAGATCAATGCCTTAGTTTCCACCAAACCAAAAAAAAGCACATATTCCTCTGCTTTCCCCTGCCCATAAATACATTTGGTGATAATGAATACAGTGGTTAGGCCATGTGGTAAAATTGAAAAATGTTCCTGTGGGAACAGTCAAAAACACACATTGTTTACATGTTTGCACGTGGATTTCCATACTGGGTGAACAATGCACTGTTTAGCCATCAATATCTCACAATTGTCGGCTTTTATGTTCCAGATTTTAGCCGCACAGCTATCGCTTAGTATAAATAGTGCATCTCACCAACACATTTTCAAAAATGAGATAAGAGAAACTAATAATATTCATTTTTGCAGCCCTCAACAAAATGCAATCTGTCTAGCAATGAGCTGTAGTTGCGGAAGTCCAAAGTAGGGCAACATAACATGAAGTTTATTGCCCAACACACACAAACGTCAGCTGCTAGCCCACCCAACATGGAAAGAGAGCACTGAATTAGATTAGCCAAACAAAAGCAGTTCTGGAAAATAATGCCACACACCAAAACATCATGCGCACTCAGCACACACACAGACGCACACAGAGACACACACACACACACAAACACACACAAACACACACACGCACACACGGAAGAAACTAGACAACGTACAACAAGTCATCAGGCACACTCAACACAGACACACATAGAGACACACAGACATGGAAGAAACTAGACACCGTACAGCAAGACATCTCCACACACAGTGCTGGCTGAAGCAAAGGAAGTTCTTGTGGAGCAACTTTAATACGTTTGGGAATGTGCAAGCAAGGCATTAAACAAAATGTGACATATTTCCCTTGACATGACAACACAATGACCAATCGCCCATCCAGGGTCCTGTGTCAGCCCAACCCTGCATAACCATGTTATGTGTGTAGTTAAGTACAATATCAAAACGTGTGCCACTCTGAAGTTATTGGTCGCACTAACAAGAGAAAGGCAGCTGACCGTGGCACTGAACAAGCCATCAAAGCCACATAAAAAGACAACTGCAAACTAAAGCAACCTATCACGTATTGAACATTATTACAATGTACTGTTTTCTCAGTTTATTTGACAAGATGTACAGAGCTTGATCCATGAAACAAGCAGCGACCGTGGTAAGTCAAATGCACACGCTTGGTCATATCTACAATGTTATTGTCGAAATGCCATGCGTGCACTTCATCAAAAACAAATTGTGATTTAAAAAAATACTTTCAAAAGGATCACCCATCATACTCCTCAATGCACACACTCACCCCATCACAAACCTGCATGCACACCATCATCAATATGCAGGACAGCAACATCATGCATGCACCCCCTCATTAAAACATACATACATCAAAGGAAATCACTGTGCTGCACATTTACACAGTGCAAAGAAAAACACATTGAGGCATCTGTTGCCTAATGACAGGCAATTTTCCGTGCCACCCCACAGAACAAACTCACATCCAACCCAAACACAATCGCATTACCAGATGTACTTTACTAGTGTACAATTTTGAAAGACATTCATAATATCTACATCTACAACAACCCAAACCCCCGTGGTCATCACTTAAAGTCCAATTTCAGAAGACAAACAAAACAATGGCACCGTGAATTAAGTTAATAACATATAGACACAAATAGCAAATGGCATACAGTAACTTTCCTAATTGGAAACATCCCATCAATTAAAGCAATAATCTTGCTACATACAGATCATTTTTTTCATTTGTGTCCCTACAAAAAAAAACGGACCAGCCTACAAAACAATATACGATACAAAGGATATAATAATAAAGAAAGAAATCTGCACAAACACAGCACAAACTGCATGCTAACACATTCCAAGCTTCTTGCACCAAAGATTGCTATGTTTTTGAACCCGTAGGCCCTTTAAGAGAGGTAACAATTTATTAGATGGATGGGGATGCAGAATTTACTCCGACACCTATAATAAGACCGACTCAGGAAGTTGCCAAAACTTAGCTGTTTTAATTACAATTGTCTAAAACAGGGAGTACAGCGGACATCATCGGACGTCGCAAAAACATTCTCAATGTTTCACAAGAAAAAGCAAATATTTATAGCAAAGATTCATCATCATTGACGTCATACTACATGGCAAAATAAGAAAACCTACTTGGGGGTGTGATAGGCTTAAGGGGAACATCTAGGTATAGTTTCTATGGAGGATAGGATTATGATTGGATCTCTAACATCAGGTCAACAAACTTATGTCCACCCCTAGTGCAAGTCATCTTCGCTGTCATAGAATACACAATGTTTCATTGCCTCTTAAACTATAGGGCTCTTGGCTACATGGCCCTGTACAATTGGTTGGCATACTTGTACCCTTCTAGAATATTACACTCATTATCAGCATGCAAGCTGGTACCCCAGGTACTTATGGGTGGACTTGATCATGCCTTCTCACCCAATTAACTCATCATCCATCATCACTCCTGCTGTCTGCCATTCGAATTCTCTTTGAACCCCGGCCTTGCAAGTTTCACTGTGCCTGAGAATAAAAGGGAGTGTGAGCACGGTCTTATATCCAGTCTCGATTTGGCTTGGCCAAAGTCTGTTTTTATCTGGACCATGTGACAGGAGACTGTGTTTGAGCTATTAAATTAATAAGACTTGGCACTCGTTGTGTTTTTCCATTGCATCTCAAACAGGAGGTTGCCTGCTTCTCGCATTTATGTTATCTTCTCAAATAGATAACTAGTTCATCATCAGCTGTTTCCTTCTACTGTGTCAAACTTTCAGCCATTTCGTTCATGGGGTCCTAGTTTGCTTAAACACAACGTGGTACATCCAGATTCTATACACACTTATTTATATATTGGCGATGCCTCCTGCAGTCTATTCACTACGTATTGCCTGCCTTGTGATGTCTTAGTCTACTTGTGTTACAGCATGTACAGTTATAAAGCGATTTGCATTTTCTTCTGCACTTGTTTATACGTGCAATCTTCATTCCCGCACATGAAATGTTGCTTGACTCTTCATTTCGACATCATAATCTATAAGATCTATATACTTTGTTCTTGGGCATCTCTTTTTGGTGCACCGTCTCTGTTACATGTAACGTTACCAGTCTTTTTCCTTTGTTTTTTCACAATTTTCGAGAACCTCTTTGAAAAGGCTGTCATTTCTCCATGGGTACGTTATGTAGGGCTTTCTTAATGGATACCTTGTTTCGAGGATCCTTCGTGGAATAGATACCAATACTGGTGTTGTGCATGTCGCAATTTTCGGTTTCCAACATATAGGAAGAATTGAGGCGGGACTTCCGGTAGAGGCATTTGGCTCCTCCTCTACACTCCCCCTTCTGGTTGATTCATCGACCTCTCTCACCTCAGTCGTTACATCTTGACATCCAAGTCTGAAAAAGTACTTCTTTGGAGCCCATATCTTTATTACGCCCTTCACGGATCCTTCTAATTTTACATGTTCATCAACACTCCAGGTCATGTGGCTACATTGTCCATTCAAACTGCAGTAAATCCATCTTCCCACATACACCTTGTGGTTCCTAGGATACAGGAACTTTGTCCACTCAGGCACAAGAATGCCGTCTTTTCCTCATCTGTCAGTTCTTTGGGTCCAAACCCAGACTTAACATTGATCATGATCTTCATCCCCACTACTTTCTTTGCTGTCTTCTTGTACTGTGTGATTATTATTCTGATCACACAGAATCCGAACATGATCATTACCAATAGTACTCTCAGAAACTTGAAAATATTTGCCATCCATTGTGAAACCCATGAGAAGATTGATGCAAACGAGCTGTCATCTGCAATATCTTCTTTTTTCTCTTCCATCTTGATGTGCATATTTGCCAGCATCGTTATAGCCTCTGTCAAAGACCCATTCTCCTCGCTGTGCGAAGGTATGAACGTGCAACATGATTGTCCGATTTTGTGGTAGTGTTGATCATCTGCAGAAGTTCCCATCTGATAATCTGTAACCATTTAGCATTCGCCATCATCTGGATTTCTGGCATGAAGATTGTCGCAAATACTGGCGAAGTCTGACTGAACAACCTGTGTTCATATGGAATAGCATCAGTGGTTTCTATTGATTTAGCTGAACAGTATTTCTCCCTCTTTGTTTGATTGAGAAATTCAATTGTTCTCCTCTTTCTCATGTGAGCATCTGCCTTTGGGAACTCCCCAATGTTCAGGTCACTCTTTGGAATAACTAATGCTGGAACATGGAAAATCACTATGGAACACAGCCCTCCCCATTACTTGGGCAACTTCATATATGCTCTGGGTCTGCAGGCCCAGTAGTGGTACTTTATCACTACTGTTCCATACTTCATTCCTGGTACATTGAAAATTTGACTGCACTGCTGATTCTCTCCAACTTTTCTTGTGCAATTGTTTCTGAAGCATAGCTCTGCCCTGGCCAGAGGCACTATCTGCAATTGGCCTCCTTTGTTTTCAACCCATGTCAGCAACTTTGCAAGCTTCAGCAAAAGAGGTTTGCATCCCTTTTCCACATAATCTAGAACTGGTTCATACAATCATGTTATTGCCATTGCTCTGCACACATTCAGACCTTCCCCCAACCGTCTATGGAGAGTACTGTTCCCTTGATTTGCAGCTAGCTTCTCTCCTTGCATCTTTGTATTTCTTCATAATTCTTCCTTTAGTAACTGACATTTTTGTTTACTTCCCGTCAAAGTCCTGCTCCATTCATTCCAAGCTGTTTGTATCTTATCACATGATGTCTGGTGTGTGGTCGTTCTCGTGTCTTTAAATCTTGCACATAATCATCTTCTTCTCGAGCTATTTTCTCATTCACCCATACCAAGGATGCTGTTCGACGCCGGAAGTGACCTCTCGCATGGGAGAGTGCAAGGTGTGTCAGACAATGAGCTTTCTGCACTGCGATTTCTATAGCTATGAATATCTTAGAATTTCCCATGGCCTAAGGTGTGAGAGCACAGACATAGCAGCTCTCCTTCGAGGTTCTCTCCTGTACCTTTTACATGGGTTGATACCACATATTATTCACCAAGTGTGCTGTACTGTCTAGATAATTATTAAACTCATAATCATCATCTCTTGTGCTTTTCTTATGTCTCCCTCTTGCAAGGAGTGTATGTGCATAGTGCTCATGAAGTATATCAACGAGTGTCCTTCATACAGGGGGAATCATAGGAACACTTATCATGGAAATAGGTGATCTTACACGAGCTACTGGTGTGGGGACAATCAGGAATGGCCTTGGCTGTTCAGTAATAGATACATCTGTAACAGTCACTGGATTTGGAAGAGTCAAAGGAACTTCTATATTGCTTGGACCAATAAAGTAAACAGTATGGATTAGCAAAATCAGGAGAACAATAATAAATGCTGAGCATGCACATATTATGCACCAATAAATCAATCCCCACCATGTTCGATTTTCCACACGTCGTTGATCTTGCTCGCTTTCCAAAACTGTACCTTTCTCGACAGTTCTCATTATGCCTGTTTATTGCTTTAAGGAAGGAACAAAAAAAATGTTTTAATCAGCCAAACTTGTTAAATTATCAGGTAATTGCAGGATCTGTTCAACTATCGCCTTAAGTAACCTCGTTATTGCAAGGCCGTTTTTAGGATCTTGCAGAAAAACATGTATGTTAGTACTGCGCCCAACAATAACAGGATAAACTCAAAGTATGTAAACAGAAACAGCGAGAAGTAGCCTATGGGCATCAGTATCGGTTAGAACCATTGGATTGCCCATAATGAAACTCAGTGAGGAATGAATCTGGAAACTGCTCACATTTCCAGTTGTCAACTTCGAACTCCAGATTTGGCATATTTTAGAATATCAACACTTTCTAAAGTACAATTCAAAGATTCCTGTGGCTCAAGGACTTGTTATACACCCTTGCTAAAATATCTATAAAGAGTGTCCTGGGTGAGCCACAGTCCAAATGCACACTTGCATTTATTTAATCAGCAGTCTTAGCATCCATCTTCCTTGTCATTGATCGAGTCTGCATGTGCTGAGCTTCTTCTTCTTGTCTTGTTTACGAATCAATGGGTGGGGGTGTGTCGGTCTCACCAGCATAAGGCTTTACATCACTTAAGTGAATCCAGGTGCGTCTCTCTTGGACTTTTACTGCTGATGGAGTAATGTTCTTGAGAATAAAAGGGCCACTAAAGCGTGGCTCATGCTACTTCCGGGTAAAGTTCTGCACTAAGACTGCGTCTCCAACAAATCATTTTGGTACTGATAAATGTTCTTGAGCTTGGGTTGCTGAGTGGTCTTCATCTGTGTCCTGAGACCAACACCCCTTGCATGCTACAGTTGATCTGAAATGACAGAAATACTATCGGTCATACATGTCCAATACGCACGTAACTCATTTCTAACATATCTCCAGTCTTCTAGGCATCACTTCTGCTCCTCGATGGAAGAGACAAAGGTTTTCTCATTCACCTCCCTGTCACTAACTCATGGGTTGTGAGGTGGTGGTCTGACCCAGGCTGATTCCTTAATGCAAATAATACAAGGGGCAGGCAGTACAGCCATACCTTCTTCAGTGTCAATTTCAATTTTGCAATTCTCTCTTTCAGGAGAGCATTGAGTCTCTCACATATACTGTTCTCTTGCGGGTGATAAGCAGAAGAAAATAAGTGTTTTAATCTTAGTAAAAGACTAATTTGTGCAAATACTTCATTAACAAAATGGGGCCCATTGTCGGATGTCAGCACCCCACATACTCCCAATCTAGGAAATACTTTTCTGACTAAAAACTTCACTGCGCAAGTGGCATCAGGGTGTGTACATGGACCTGCTTCAATCCACCTGGTAAAGAGAAACACCACCACTATCATATACCTGTATCCATTACATACTTGCAGCATATCAACATAGTCAATATGTAAATGCTGAAATTGACCATTTGGTCGAGGAATTACTCCTCTGATCGTTCACAGTATATGCCCACTGGTAAACCTTTGACATATGGTGCAATTTACCACATAAAATGCAACATGTTCTAACAGGTTTCGGTATGAACCAGACCTACGCAATAGCTGCTGCAAGGCTTTCCCTAGTTACATGCATGAGATAGTACAGCTGTTCAAGCCCTACCCTTAACAAGGCTACAGTCATCACCGACTTTCCAGTGCTGTCCTGTCGTCATAATGCTTCAGAGGGGGACAAAGAACACCCCCTTTATTTCCACAATTCCTGTTCTTCCTGCAATGCACTGCCTTAAACTTCCACCAACTGTGTTCTTGATAAATAATTAAATCCTTCATTTACTGTCATGACCATAACTACTTTTTCCTTTACAACTGGAGTATCAAAACCTGAAATATCTGCTGAATATGCAACCCCTTTGGCTCCTTCACCTGCGGCTTCATTCCCACGAGAGATAAAGTCAGTTTGCTTAGTATGTGCTGCGATTTTAACTATTGCAATGGCTACTGGGAGTTGGAGTGCCTTAATAAGCCTATCCAATAATACTGCATGTTGCACTGGAGGGCCGTCCGCTTGTAAAGAGCCCCTCCTTTTCCAGCATGCTAACCCTGCGTGCACTGTTGACGTCACATAGGCGGAGTCACTGTACACTGTTACTTCCTGCTCTTCATGTTTTTCAAGTGCGACACTAAGAGCCACCAATTCTGCTTCTCGTGCTGAAAAGTGAGACGGTAGTCTTGCACTTGCTACCACTTCAAATTCACCATTGGCTCTATGTCTTACCATCGCTAAACATGTCTTTGTCTGTGATGTCATTCAAACTATACCTTTCCCCAATGGCAATCACTGTTCTCCATGGCCTGCCCTCATCATCGTTTCTTTCGAGCATGGCCATTTACCCTCATACCATGGCTGCATTTAACTCTAGGGGAATAACCTGTCCCACATCTTAGTCTATAGGTATCTGCTGTCTGAACAAAAATCCATCATGTATTATCATACTTTTTCCCACTAAACCGGGTAACCATATGAACAAAATGGTCACCCTATAAAGAAATACTTCTGGCTCTAATGGCATTCCTCACAGAGCCATTTGCCCTGTAAACTCCAGTATAAACTTGCCCACATTCATATAATGTATCCATGGAATAGAACACACTATGCCCTAATCAGTGAAAGAAAATGTCATATTAAGTTTCGTCATTAAGTCTCTTCACAGAATGTTGACTGGTGCTTGCCTGGAGTACAATAATGGAACAGACATGTCACATTCTCCTATGGAGACTGGTAATTCATCAGTAAAATGAACTCGACTTGTAGCTCCAGAGAATCCTTGAACATTCATGGCATTTCCCGACATTGGGTATTTGCCCTCTCATATTCATGAATGAGTAGTCCCAGTGTCTACTAAAAAAAAAAAAGATTTGCCTCCTATCGTCACATCAGCCCTTGTTTCCTCTTGACGTTCTGGTGTCACCAATAGTACTGAAAATATCAAGTCGCCATGTGAGCTGTCCTATTGTGGATACATACTTATCCCTGTGACCGTGAAGGGACTACCTCCCACTACAGTGATCCCCCTACTCTAGGTGTCAGTAGCTGTCCATTGTTTGCATTCTGCTGTATCTGCATGGGTGCGTGCTGTGACTGCGCTTGTGGTGGATTCAATGGAGCTTGCTGTGGCTGCAATGCCTGCTGTATTTGCAGCACCTGTGCTTGATACACCATTTGATCTTGGGCAAACCCATCCCCAACATGTGAACTATATCCTGGAGGATAGGATGTCCCCCCCTCTTGAGAATTACCCATTCTGTACATACCCTTGGCTTCCAAATGTTTGCGCAATGTGCCCTGTCATCCCACATGTCCAACATGCAGGAGGGAATCTTCTGATGTGTACCCCTTTCATACTCTGATTATCATTCCTCATACTCTGAAACCCAGCTTGGTTATTCTGAAATCCACCCTTTCCTCTGTAACCCATTCCTCTGACTTGTGGTATACACCCACTGCCACCTTGATCCATTTGCTGTTGATTATTTGCCTGTGATGTACCCACTGCTTGCTGCATTCCCAATCCTTCTCCACTTGTCAGTACTGCCCCTTCTATGGAGTATTTTGACAATTTCTTCTGAACTAACTTAGCTTCCTCAAGTTTCCTAGCATCTTCCTTCTTATTATTTTTTTTCTTGCAACAATCAACAGTGATGCACTATAGTCAACTGTATCCCTGCCCATGGCTTCTCTTCCATTCCCACTAATTTCTCAGGTTGTCTCTGTTCTGGCTCAGGCAATCCCTGATATAAAATGTGGTAAAATACCACCACTGATTTTCTCCACAGCTCCCGCGTTTCAAGAGTCCACCATTCCTGAATACTTTGAATATAAGCAAGGGGATCTTCATCAACTTTCATCTTACATGCTATAATTGCACCCATGTCTGACATATCAGGACACTTTACCCTGAGTGCTCTCCAGACATCTGCTCTACAATTGTTGAATGGTGCTTCATCATGTGCTGTATTCTGTGCCGTAACACTTGAATATCCTGCTCTCGTCCAAATGTCATCAGCTCTTCCCCCCAGGAATGGCTGCTAGAAGACCCTTAATGTCCGCTAATGCTATGGTATTTTACCCTGTCATTTTCTTGAGTTCATGAATCCATTTTCCATCACCCGCCGTTAAACTGGGAAGTTTACACCTTAAATTATTCTTATCCATTTGCGGCCAAGGAATATAATGTGGTCTGTCCCCTCCTTTATCCAGTAAAGGGAACTGCGTAAACCCAAATCCGCAATTGTCTCCCATTGTCTGCCTATCCATAGTGGGGACAATGGTTCCTGATTGCCTTCTAACTGACAATGACCTCAGCCCGCTCAAATATGGTAGTGATTCTCCCTTCTAACTATGTGATCGTCCTTTAGGTCGCAGTGGATACACTATAGGATCAGGTGTCCTATCTTTATGCTGCTCTAAATCAGACCATCTTACTTCTTTGTCTGTCTGCAGACATCCCTCTGGACTGCATTCTCCTCCTTCCTCTTCCCCGCGGAAGGTTCTTTTCTTAATGTCAGCCTGTCTTAGAACAAGGCTCTTTGTTAGAAAATAAACAGGCCTGTTCTCCCTTCCCTTGGCTAACTTATTTGCTGACTTCTCTAAAATCGTGATAAGCTTTTTTGATCCTCTCTCCGATGCTCCCTAAGTCACAAATCTCATCTAGGGTTACTCTAATTGGCCCTGACAAGGCTCCCTGTGATTGGAGGAACTCCTCTATGTTGCCCCCTGATATGACTGGACTCAGTTCCATTAACTCTTTCAGAATGCAATCAATATCACGCTCCTTCTGTCTCCTTTTCTGCTCGATTTCTTTGTCTAACTCTCTTGGTTTTCTTTCCCAACTTCTCTCTTCCTTTCTTGTCTATCTCATTCTTCAATTGCTCTCTGCCTGTTGTCATATTTCCTTAAGCTCCTCCACCCTTTCTTCCTTCTTTTGCTGTTCCTCCTGATATATCTGTTCTCTTCTCTGCCTGCTCTTTCTCTTATATTCATTCTCTTTCCTTCTCTTTTCTACACTGCTCATCATGATATTCCCTTTGCCTAACTTCCCCGATACTTTTCCCATCAAGCTTGAGCAATATCTGTCCTCCCATCCATTCGTTCTGTACAAGCGCTACCTTATCAGCTTTATGCTTTTCTCCTTTCCATCTTTTAATCTCTTGTTCTATCTCTGTTGATATATTTTGTTGTTCACTTTTGCCTTCCCTGTTTTGTACTGCCTTAGAAGTCTCTTTTATCCTTCTAGTCTCTTCTAGGCTATCATCACTGCCATAAGCAGAACATTTGTAAATCGGATTAGTATACCCCGTCACCGCTTTCAGTTCCTTCAGTGGATACAATACTTCGCTTTCGGTACTAACCTCTTTTATCTCAGGTGAGACAAGGGGAGCAGAAGGCTCTGCACTTTCCTCCTTACTCTTATTAAGCATCCAATCCTCAGGTGGTGGATCCTCTCTCTCGTCCTAATACATTTTCCAAATCTCTAACATAGATAGCCTCTTCTCCAATTTCCTCCCCGTGTACACAGCATGCACGTATGTGGTCATGTGTTGCAATAACGCTTTTTACAGCAATCCCCCTTGTGGCCATGGCATGAACATTTTATCTGCTGTGCCTTTTACCTATTCCGCACTATACTGTGTGAGCTTGGGTGTGTGTTTTAACAGTGTCTTGCACAGGCGCATCAGTGGATTAATGTCTCCCATTGTGACAAGTCTCAATTGACTGTCAATACTTAACCGTCATTAACCATCATTTTCACAGATATGTTTCAGAAAAACAACAAACATTTGCGCTCCAACTTCTTTGCTCAAAATCTATATTTCACAATTATCTCAATTTAACTTTTTGGTGGGCGCCAACAATGACTGAAAAAACAGATAATCATTTTGTATTGCTACTTCAACTTCAAACAACTGATTCTTGTCGCTTTTCAACTACAAAATACACAGACAAACAGACAGACTAGTCGACTTTTCATATCTACACCATGGTACTCCTTTTCTCCTAGCCCCTAAAAATCTTAGATTGGAGTTTGAGTTATTCCCTATAATAAACCTGTTTATATGTTGCCTATTTACCCCCTTAGGGTTTTGAAATGATCGGGCTCTACAAAACTCTCATCATTTTAACTATAACACTCCTCTTAAGTTAAACACCCCCATTACTTTTTTACGTTAACACAATCCGTCCCTTTATTTTGTCATTTCCCTCAATCCATTCGCTCTTCAGCTCCAAGACCTTCGGTATCGTCCCCTACTCCAATCGACCACCATTCCCTTCCATCCGCTCAGCGCCCGGGGAAACCAGGAGGGATTTCGTCAAAGAGGGACGCGTCCCACCTGTATAGATTTCCTTACAAGTTTTCTACATCGACGGCTCTCCACAGGAAACTTTGCAATCTTCCGGCTGAGTGGAGGAGGGTGTCTGATTATCTGAAACACTAAAAGCCTACTGGTTGATGGGTCTGAACCATCCTTTCTCTGGTACCCCATGAACTTGTAGGCCCTTTAAGCGAGGTAACACATTATTAGATAGATGGGGATGCAGAATTTACTCTGACACCAATAACAAGACCAACTCAGGAAGTTGGCAAAGCTTAGCTGTTTTAATTACAATTGTCTAAAACAGGGAGTACAGCGGACATCATCGGACATCTCACAAACATTCTCCATGTTTCACAAGAAAAAAAAAATATTTATAGCAAACATTCATCATCATTGACGTCATACGACATGGCAAAATAAGAAAACCTACTTGGGGTTGTGATAGGCTTGAGTGGAACATCTAGGTATACTTTCTATGGGGCCTAGGATTATGATTGTATCTCTAACATCAGGTGGACAACTTATGTGCTTCAGGATTTCCTGTGGAAGTGAAATATGGACAAAATAAAAGTAAAAAGAGCCTAGTTGCTCAAGAATTATCAGAGTTGCATGATTGTGCAGTCATATGTACAACTGATGACACATAGCTAGAAACAAGCTTGAATGAATTAGAGCAAACCCCACACAAAGCATTCAATTAAAAAACATGTAGTGATTTACCAACTGTGTATGTAGATGGATGTGCATACCATGTAGGAAATAATGCAGAAAAAGAGTTCGGAGCAGGAATAGGAAACATATGGTTTAAAGGTGATAACATTCCAAGAGTAAGCATGAGGATATGTCCCAGAAGTAGTCAAGTGGCAGAATTGGCCACTATTTATATTTACACACTTGTTGAAATATCTGAGCGAGTGGGTAACTGGTAATAAAGTTGACACATTTAAAGGGATGTACAATTAGATTGCGTGTGAGCCTGTGTTGGAAAATTGTGAGGTTGACCAGCATCTTACGGACAAGACTATAACTGACCCTAGGGATCTTGCAGAGGCTGTTGACAGGTTTGTGAGTACTCGAGTCGAGAAAAAGGCTTAGGCGAGCACACCCACACCAGAAGAGAAATCGGCGGACAAAAAAGTAAACAAGGATGGCAAGGACAAAGGTCCAACCCAATCCTCTTCAAAGTCAGGTCCCCAAAAGAATGAAGGGAAACCCCCAGACTCTAGTTCACCTATGCACACCGAAAAGAAGAGCACAGGCACCCCTAACACTGGGACACCTGCGTTCTCAGCAGCCAAAGGTTGTTTCATGTGTAAGGAGCTGGGCCATAGGAAATGGGATCCTGCTTGCAAAGGCTTACTCAAGCAAGACATAGTGAATGTTGGACTTGTGGAAGAGGCCATCTTCAATGTGAGCCTCTCAGTGGAGAATTTTCCACTTGGCCAGGAGGTTGCCAAATGTGGATTGGATACACTGAGTGGGAACGGTACGGATCTCCAGAAGAGACCCATGTTCTGAATAATACTCAAATCTGCATAGAGCATGTGCTCATCAATGGACACAAAACTCATGACATCTGAGAAACCACGGCTAGCGTCACCGCTGTACAGCCAGGCCAGTATATTACTGGCCTGATTTGTGCATAAGTGAATTTGATGGTAAGAGTAAGCACCCCTTGGCGATAGTAGAGTTCAGCTGGCGAGGTGGAACAACCAAGCACTGTGTAGTGGTGAAAGACTCCATCCCTGTCCCACGTCTATTGGGTAATGATCTAACGGATCCCAAAATAGTCACAGCGTCTACATGATCGAGGTCCAAAGAGATTGCCAGATTGAACGCTCTGCTTTCCTTAGAGCCTGGAGTGCTTCCAGAGGGCGTGTTGGAAGAACAGGCTTAGCTGGGAAACCCTAGTCTAATTCCACAGACTACTAACTCACCTAATTCTGCGATAGAGGGACTAGTAGCCACCAAGGATGCTACATTGGTAGCAGGGCACTCATTGACTTCAGAGTGCCCTGGCACAGCACAGGAACCTGAGGTGGAGGACCAGTTAGGGGCAGATCTGCAAGGTATGCCCACGCTGGATAAGTTTGCATCACCTGGGGGCCGAGATCAGACTGACTTCTACACAGCCCAGAAAGAGTGTCCCACTGTGGCAGGTCTGCAGATCAGGTGGAGGAGCAGGATAAGGGTGAGGCCCCTGTACTATTCAAAGTGTACTGAGAGGATGATATGATATGATATGATATGGCATTTATAATGTGCCTATACACAAGTGTTTCAAGGCGCGACGAGGCAAGGGAGGGGAAAACAGTGCAAGACAGACAACGATCCTACTAGGCCAGGTGTCATTCATATCGTGCAAGTGCCAGGGAAGGGACAAAGGGAAGAGTGCCAGGGGGAAGGGAAAGGGGAAAGTGCAGTACATGGGAAAGAAGAATAAATGCGATAAATAAAACGGCCTGATGGTGGCAAGTGCAAGGTAAGAGCAGAAATAAGTGCGGGAAGGGGACTGAAGGGATACAGAACCAGTCTCTAAGTGCTGCGGCTTGCCAGGGCGGCAGGGGAGGTGTGCAAAGGCGGGACATGGCCAAAGATCAGAAAGGGTGGCCAGGTAACCAGTGCAGAATCGGCAGGCATTTCAGCAGGGGAGAGAGGCAGAGAAAGCAGAAGCAAAGAGGAAGGTTTTGAGGTATTTCCGGAACCGGAGTTGGTTCTCCTCAAGTTTCAGGGATGCAGGAAGGCTGTTCCAGAGGGAGGCCCTAGCCGAGGAGAGAGATCGACCACCAACTCATTGCTTGGAGAAGTGGCTAATCCTGAGGGAGTTGGAGGCAGATGAGCGAAGAGCCCGAGCAGGAAGGTATTTAGGAAGAGAGCGTTGAAGGTAATGCGACCCCAGAAGGCTTTGTGGACAATGCAGAGGGTTTTGAACTTAATCGTTGCAGCCACTGGGCAAGGATTAAGTTCAAAACTGGACTCCTGTACAGTGAGGCAAAGGATTCTGAGGGCAAGGACAACAGAAGGTGGGTGGTTCCCCAGTGCCACAGAAAGTTCCTCTCTGATTTGGTTCACCAAATTCCTCTAGCTGGTCACTTGGGAGTGACTAAGACATCATACCTGTTTCTGTGCACGTTTACTGGCTGCAGTTCGGTGTAAAGGTTATGGAATTTATCTAGTCCTGCCTGACAGTCTGGCAAGTCAGGTGGCGCCACAAAGGCCCTCTTAATTCCACTACCTGTGGTTGGGCGGCCTTCCGAGAGAATAGGCATGGATATTGTGGATCATTTGGATCCTGAAACCAGCTCACAGAACAGATATATCTTGGTGGTGGTAGACCACTCCACAAGATACACTGAGGCTGTCCCTCTAAGGAGCATCAAAGCCCCCGTGGTTGCGAAGGCTCTGATTTGGATATTCTTCCGTGTTGGATTCCCCAAGAAAATCGCTTCTGACACGGGATCAAAATTCATATCAGCATATATGAAGGATATGTAGGAAGAGTGTGGAGTCACCAACTGGTTCTCTACCTCCTTCCTTCCACAAACCAATTGGCTTGCTGAGCGGTTCCACAAGACCCTGAAAGGCATGATAGGTGGCTTGGAAGAGCACCTGAGGAGAAAGTGGCATATTCTGATGCCATGCCTTCTGTTCGCGTACGGGGAAATGACATAGAACAGAGTAGTGTTTAGCCTCTTTGAGATTCTGTTTGGACACCCTATACGAGGTCCCCTCAGTCTAGTGAAGGAGGGATGGGAAAGCAAACCCTCATCCTGCCACAAGATATGGTGGACTATATACCAGGCCTTCGGTCTAGAATGCAAAGTACATTAAACTGTCAACAAAGAATTTAAAGTACTGGCACGACCAGAAGGCCACAGTGACAGTCTATTCTCCTGGTTCAGCCAACAAGCTTCCTAGGTGGGAAATGCCAGAGCGTCTCTGGGCAAAGGACAAAGTAGTTGCCTGCAATCACTCTCCTGAGCTTTGGGCCTTCCACCTTGAAAGGACACAAGCACTGTGAAGAAGCTTGGCGGAGTGCCACACAAGCATCATTGAGCATCCATCTATTAAGGACATTTTGAGACAGTCGAGCCCTCTAAATAGCATCAGGCTGCACCGCTGACCGTTGTCATGCCGCAGTCACCAGACCTGTCCGAGACACATCGACCAGCATTCCAGATCTGCCAACCAGCACACAGACAATGATTATTGGCCCAGAGCCGCCGCGTTGGACAGTCTGTAGATGACTGTCCAGCCTCACTTGCCGAACTACCTGCCACTTGGTACCCGCAGCTGTCTCCCGCCACTAACTCTGTCTCAAGGACTGCAAAGTGCCCTGGAACTGCCTCAATGCTGTTGAGCATCACGAACTTCTTCAGCACCATGTAAATTGTGGTTCTGACCCCAGTCCTTCTCCGATGGACCCTAGAGACACTTACAACCCTTTGCCCCTTTGGTGCTGGAACTGAATAACCTTGAACAGTAAGACTGATTACTTTACCAACTAAACTCCTGTCAGCATCCAGAGTGCATCCCTTTCCTTAGTGAAACTGTCTGTCCTCTCTGTTCCTTTACACGGTGGGTTATATTTGTAGTGGGCTAGAACTGTCAATTGTAGTAATAATAAAGTAGATATTTTTAATACAACCTTGACTGGACAGTCCATTTTATCACTGGATAATAATTGTATTTTCATGTTCATGTGTTACAACTAACCAAAAATCCACAACCTTGCAGAGATAAACCTGCCATTCCGTCCACATTACCAAAATTGAAGAAGGAGGTCTTATAATTCACTTGTATTCCAATCTGTTCAGATCCCTTCTGGTGTACTAGAGGTGTGGGTTGATTGATAGTTTAGAAACCGATATTCATCCCTGAACCACTAGTACCCTGGAAGTTGATTTGTCACACACTCACAGCATCCCATTATGGCTAACATCTGTTCCAATTGGCTCACAAGAAAGGCCCATCGTCACACAGTCACACCATCATTACTGGTTCCCTACTCCTACCCATCCCAGCACTCACTAGAAGCAAGGCTCAACCCCCATTGCTGCTGAGACAGCCCGCCTCCCAGCACCTCTTCGATCATCTACCATCCCGCACATAGGTTGTCTTTCCAGCTATCTCCCTCCACCCATGCCTACCCCTCATTGGACCTCTACACCCCCACCCTTTCTAGCATCACCTGCCCACCAACACCACAACCACCCCATTAATATCCCTGTTTTGAATCTCTAAGCACCTTGCCTGCAATCCTTTCCTCAACCCTATTCAGCAGACCCTCTGTGATGCTGGAAATGCATTGGAGGGACAGGGCCTCCATATCCTTGTCCGTTATTGCTTTATCATTTACGTTCTGTCTTGTTTTCCGTGCAGGAGTTCATGTTGGACTCCTGGCGGTGCAGCTCTTCCTCATTTTGGTCATGGTAAATAGACCCTTGGTATACCCTTATGGCACCTTGGGTGGCGGTACAACCCTGCACTACTAGTGTATGTTTTGGGGCACAGGTGTGTGGCCCACAGAGCAGGGTATCGGCTGGTGGCAGCTACATGCTGAATTTGACAGGTGCTCTGAGTATCTTCCATTTTGGGATACCCATGCCCAGCCATAGAAATCAGTTGATTCCTGATAGGAAACAAGATGGCCCCTGTGGCCTCTTGCTTTCTATCACCTGTTACCTTATTTTTCCTGAATTTCTGGGAAGCCCTGACTCTGTTCCTTCCCCCTGACTGAGTGTTAGGTGGAAGTTTCATATATGGTATTGTGGGGAAGTCCAGGCCAGACTGGCTGGAGCCTTCCCAATGACTGTATGTTATGGGTGCGTCCGTGGGGTGGGACCTGGGTGAAAGGAGTGTATGACAAAAATGGATTTCTTGTTACGGGTGTTTAGTTGCTGGTGTTTGACACAATGAATGAGACAGCCCTGCCCGAAACTGGTATGAATGAAGTGGATTGCTGAATGGCAGAGTGCTTGTCCGAATACACATTCTGTGCTGTGAGTGTCTGGAGGGAGAAGAATGGCCTGAATGCACTGTTGGCCGGAATGGCTGCCTGACTGCCTGAATTCCCTTCTGAATGATCGGTTGCCTGAGTGTGACCCAGCAGAGTGAATGGGATATCACAGTACATCTGGGGGCCTCTCATTGATGGAAATCGTTCAGAAGCTGAAGTTGATACTTGATGCTTAACGTTAAAGCCTGCTGGAAGAATAAGAATTGCTGCTGCTGATCTGAAAGCTGCATGACTGTCAAGGAAATGATCCAAGAGAGGACCTGGCTAGTAGACCTCTTCCGGATCTACGAGGGGCCATCGTGCACCAGTTTATCTTTGCCAAAGCTCCCCGGAAGTCAGACCCCCGAAAGGCTGCTGACCAGAGACAGGGACCATTGCGGAATCACAAAGTGAAGCGCCCAGACATTGAAGTCCATCACATCGACGATCGCCGTCACCGACCCGAGCCCCAGTGCTCCTTTGCCTAAGAGTATTGAAACAAGGAATCCCTTTCTCATCATCGTCGACCCTTTTCGCCCTGCCGGAGAAAAACAAGGCTACCGACGACTGAGGAGAATGCGCCGGTGGGTTTCCCACCACCCGAAGACTGCAGAGACGCTGATGACACAACGCCCTTACTAGGCCAAAGTTCTTCATTAACTCTTTGTGGCAACAAACTCTTGTCATTGAGGTGCACCGCACGCCTCAGCATGTAGGAAGTTTTTTACTGATCGTCAACGAGCACCACAAGAACCGAAGCTGCTGCCGCAATGACAGTGTTCACCCTTGTTCTTCACTGAATCTCGACGACCCGTGGCTCCTGCCTTAAAGGGAGTGCACTCAAGAAGGGCCCGTCAATGACTCATCAAAGAACTCTACGAAACCAGGTACTTTGGGGTTGTGGAACCTTTTAGAAGCACTGAAGGCTATATTGAGCATAATTGGACTGGGCTTGTTGAATATACTTTAATTTTACATGTTGCCCAGGTGGGGGGATCCTCGCACAGAACTTCTCATGGTAGTGGGATGGACGGTTCTGCCATTGTTTGATTTAACTTTTAATCTTTCTGTGATCTATTGTTGATTCATTTTATAACCTGATTTTTATGCCATTTGAAATATTAGCAGTTAATGCTTTTCAAAGGAATCGATAGTTAAGAGTGGTACCACGTAGATCTCTATGTATTTGCTTTAATACTATTGCCAGAGTACAAAGTGTGTTATTGTGATTGAGTATATGAACTTGAACTTTATTTATAAAAAGACTGTGTTTTCACTAACATAGTCTGTGGACTTTACTTTGTGGGTGCTTGGGGACTACACTGTACTTAAGAACCTGTCCGCATAACCTCCTGAGAGCCAACTCTTGATTGCTTGCCACAATTTACCAATTAGAGACTCTTGGCTGGGGTTTTCTGTGCTTCAACTCTGTCATATAGAAAACAGGAGTACAGATACCCCCTCCAGTGCTTTACACCCACCAACTCTTATTCACATGTAGCCAGCTTCCTCAAAATACCTAAAGAATAGACACATCACCACCACACCATTCTCATTGAGCAAAACTACAACTACCACCCACCCAGACAAAACATTACTCTCACACCTACACACTTGCCTCCTTGCCAGAACCCCCAAACCTAGTGAAATCATTCCTTAACCTGCTAAACTGCCCCCAAGGAGCAGGCACCAAGCACTTTAGCTCACACACCTCCAGAAGACTGTCACCAGACAGCGCTCACCCTATTGGAAATCCAACCCCCTCCCAGAGACCTCTAACGCTACAGAATCTACTTCCCTCATTGTACTTTGCACCAGCAATTGGCACACTAATTCACACCCTCCATGCGTGCACTCCCACCCCTCATAGCCACACTACTAACCGACATCCAGAACTCCACATCCATCCCATCCCTCACCACACATCCACTATTAAAGCGTGAGGCATCTGTCCTACCACCTTCAACAGACCAACAGCCTCCTTCTGTGGACAGCCCTGCCACACACACTTCATGGGCCTTGCAGAGACTGCCATCAACCCCCTCTGCCACATCACAAGCTGACAATCCGACCTCCCTATCCTACCCTCCGTCCCCTACACAGTCTCCATCACTGCATCACCAACCACCCACTCCTGCCTCTGCACCGAACCCACGTCATCCCTCTGGGGCTCATTACTTTTTTCTCCCCAAGCACACACCCAGAATCTACCCCCTACTTCAAACAAATGACTAAACAATCATTCTCATCAATGCCAGATCCGTCACAAAAATCGTCACAACATATATGACTAAATCTCATTCAAATTCCCCTACGTCCAATTCAGCACCGAAACCTGGAACTCCTAAAACTTCTGACCGATTGCGCATGCAGCTTTCCCACCGGGTTAGAAACCTATTGTCCAAAACAGGGCGAGCAGGATAGGCAACAATGCATCCTTCACAAAGCCTCCCCATCCACATCACACTCTGACGACCAGGCCTGCAATACAGACTGCAAATTTCTCTTGGTAAAATGTCAGATTTTCCCCTCATATACTCACAGCTTCTTGCTCATCTATCAACCGCTGGGATCCAATCGAAGCTATGTGGAAACTTTAAATCCATAGCAGCCACCATGATCTACAACCTCACTTTATTAGGGGATTTCAACATCTAGTTCAACATACTATGTAACCCAATGACCCAACGACTATTTGGACAACCTGGAAACCTTTAATCTAACACAGCTAGTCTCAGGGCCACTCATCTGGTCACACTCTAGATGCAATCTTTGGTTCACCTGACCTCATCACCACACTGCCATCATGCCCACTTGTCTGGTCAGATTACTCTGCCATCCACTTCATCCTTTCCTCTGTGGACCCACCGCTGCTCCGGCAGCCCCGGGACCACTAACACAATCCCACCTCTGGAAGGAAATCACAGTGACTCCTGACTTGGCAGATACACTGCTTACCTTCCAGACCCCCCTCTCCCACTACCTGGGCCAGATCATAATCTCTAACTTCGATCACAGGCTCTCAGAAGCACTCAACTCACTCTCGCCCATCAGATCATTCACAAATAGACAAGGCCATTCTCGCAGATGGTTCACCCTGGTCCTAACAAAAACTGAAAACCTTGATATCCTGGAGCGTAGATGGCATGCAGACCCATCGTCAACCAGATGAATGACCTGCGTGTCCCAGAGAAAACTGTAATGTGCAGAAGTGCGCCAAACCAAAAAATCCTACTATTGGAACAGAATCTTCAAAGCCCTACACCTATTGAGGGAACTCTTCAATCTTATCTCTGAATTCAATGCCCCTGCCTGCACCACCAACACTCCCAGCCACACCAGCCACACCCAATACCTCGGCGACTCTCTCTCAGATCACTTCCACAACATTGCCTAAGTGAGACAAAAATTCATCCTGTCTAAAATGTCAATCCTCTACACCTCTACCCCACCACACCCACAACACCAGAGCCACCTTCCACCCACCCACTTTTCTTCACCTTCTCACCACCCCCACCCCCTGCATTCCTTAAGCTAATATCACTCAGCAATGCCCCAGGCTCCCCTGATGACCCCTGCCCCACCTCACTGCTAAAGGAAATCTTGAAGCCACCTGTGCCCACAACCACGCAAGATCCATCATCAACTCATGACTCACTTCTGGTACCTTCCCAGCAGAATGTAAAACATCTTACTTCAAGTCCCTGCTAAAAAAGAACTCTCTTCAAACTCTTATCCCATCAAACTACAGATCCATCTCAAACAACTGCTACATACCTAAATTAACAGACATAGCGGCATACTCTCAACTATCCCTCTTCTCAGAATCAAACAAGATTCTTGCTGCAGCCCAATCTGGCTTCAGACCTTTGTTAGGAACTGAATGCTGCCTAGTCTATATCTGAGACAATCTTAAAAGAAACACAAACTTAGGAGGCTGCTGTGCCCTCATCCTACATGACCCCCAAGCAGCGTTCAACACTTTTGACCACTTCATCCTTACCAAAAGGCTACATACCCTTGTCATCAGGGATACAGCTCTGAATTGGATATCCTGCTTCCTCTCCTACAAATCTTAAATAGTACTCATGCCCCCATTCTCCTTGGCTTCCCGTCCAGTCACCCATGGAGTCCTGCAAGGCGTCCCTTTCCCGCACCTCTTTAATTTCTACTTGAGCCTGCTACCTGCACTCATTCGACCCGAGGGGCTATCATGCTACGATTATGCAGGCAACACCCAAATCATTTTCAAAACCCCAAAAAGCCATGCATCTATCTCCAAAAGACTACATACCCTTGTCATCATAGATGTGGAATTGACCCTGTCACATCACATCCTCTCTGTGGTAAAATGCTGTTACCTACACATTCACATCCTTTGACACCTCTTTTCTTTCCTGATCTTCCCACACAGAGTCACTGCGATTGTTGCTATCATCCTTTCCCATCTAACGTGCTGTACCTAGGGGCCCCAGCATCGCAGCTAAGTCAATTCCAATGAGTACAATACACTGCTGCGAAGATCATCCTAGCCTTAGGCCTCCGTGAACCCATCTCACCCGCCCTGCCAGTCCTTCACTGGCTTCCAGTCGGGCTGAAATCATCCTTCAAGGTGATGTGCATCACACATCAAGCCTGTTACAACAAAGGACAGGAACACCTGCAATGTATCCAAAACAGCTCAATCAGAAACCTCAGTACAGGTTCAGCACTTCTACGCGTCATTCCATTGAGCAGATCAAACAATATGAGGGGGACCTCCTTCTCAGTACAAGCACCCAGCGTCTGGAACTTTCTCCCAATAAGCATCCGTCACATAGATGACCACCTCACCTTCCAGAAGGCACAACAAACTCGTCTCTTCCCCTCTGCACCCTAGTACACTTAGTCCTGCATGCTATAGCATACAGATGAGTCCCACGTAAAAATGTTGTACAGCTGTTCACATGGTCGCACACTCCTTGCCTTTGAGATATGCTTTAGTTGTCTTATACCTTTCTCAAGACCTACATCACTTTCGACCCCCAGGCACTACAACCCATAGAATACAGCTGAGTCTCAAAAATAATTAGGTCTAGATGCTCACATAGCTTTGGACACTTTGTTCACAGCACCCACCCTCTCGCCTCTGCAATATGCTGTTATAAACCCAGCCACACTCTACCTACCTTCAATTTGGCTACAAATGCATGCATGCCTTCCATTACAGTACAACTCAGACTACCGACTCCCAAAAGGCGTTCATCCACCAAAGCACTTCAAGGCCATACCAGTGACAGCAGGCACTATACAAATATCACCTAATGTAACAAAAAAAAGAGCTGCATCATCTGCAAACTTTAATATAGCTTACAGACTGAGAGAAGGGTCATTAATGTGGTGGGGGAAGAGTCATTATCTCAAGCAATAATGGTTTCCCCAGGTCTTCTAGGCCATTAGCAAATGATGGTAATAGCAATACATGTTTTTGAGTCTTGTTGGTGATGTAAAAAATGTTACTTTAAGAGGGTGATGAGTAAATAGACAGTTAGTAAATTAAATGTGGTTTTATTTTGTAACATCGACATAAAATGTTTGCCTGCAAAAGATAAGCATTTTAAATTAATTGCAACTTAGTTGAACTGGATCTAGTTTTACATAAACATGCACTAGGTTAATGTAAAAATAAATGGGTTCTCTGCAAGAAAGTGAACGCACTTTCCAATGTTTTAGCTTTCTCTTTCATGTGTTAAACAGCATGTTGCAGCCAAAAAGAGGTCCAGCTATGCAAGCATTTGTGTGCTACCAGGTTCACTTAGACTGTATCGTCTTTTGGTTGGCTTGTTTGAGTATATATTTCAAACCTGGTGCTATGTGGTCAGGCGCTTGAGATGCAAGATGAGACAAGCAGAACATGTTGGACTTCCTTGTGTCTTTTTAGCTTCAATGCCTAAGTAGATCAGGTAGTAGTGGATCACAATTATACGGGCCACTACGATGACCTCTGCATTGAGTTGGAAAAGCTACAGCAGAGGGAGGATTGCGTGGAGGAGGCAAAGCAGTGGCGAGCATTCTTGCATTGTACTACCAGCATGCCTCTGTGGAAGAGGGCAACAATGATGGCCACTCGAAGGGCGGAATGGATGGGTATTTAGTTCTCAGTAGCAGTAACTCAGTTTGAGGAATTTACTTTTAACCTACAGAAGTACAAGAATGAGAAGAGTCCTGGGCGCCTACCCAGCCCTCACACTTCTATAAACCAAGAGCCAACACACTCATAAAGGTAAAACAGGCACTGTTAAGATATACACCTACTTCTTCCTTTTGTGGCAAGGTGGGCAGGAGGAAGGATATACTCTCAAGAGTGGTGTGAATGTGGTTCAGCAGCAACCCAAACAGCGAGGCAAAACAGTCCAAAATAAAGGAATGTTCGATCGAGTTTCTATAAAACTATGTGTACTTTAATCAAAAACACTATGTGGATCTTGGTGATGTGGCAGTTCTGAATCAGATTTCTTTGTGCTGTGGGCGATCAAGTGGAAAATCGGGAAAGTGCAAAAGACAGCACCGTAGATTCCTGGTGGTTCAAAAGTGTTGAATGGTTCTAGAAGCATGGCTCCAAGCAGTTCAATGGCGAAGAATGCTAGGCTCCTGGCAGTCATTGCTCTCAGGATGTTGTGAGCCCCAATGCAGGGCCTCTGGAACAAGATGAGTTATTTTCTTTGGCTCCAAAGCATGGGGGAGACTGGAACACAAATGCAGGGGTGCTTCCACATAGTAAGGTCCTAGCTACCACTGTGGCTGGCAGCGAGGCAGGTTTTGCTCCAGCAACAGGTCACACTTCATGCTGTTGTGAGTCCCCCTCCATGGACTCAGAGACAAGAAGGGTCCTTGTTCTCACGCCCCCAAACACAGGGGTGTCTGGCACATAACTGCAGGAGTCTTTCAGCATGGAGAGATCCTGGGTATCATTGTGGTGGCAGAGAGTCAGGTCTTGTTTCAGCAACAGGTGCACCCTCCAATGGTCTCTGGGGATGGTTAGATGACAGAACTTGCCTCTGCTTTGGAACACCTGCCTTCACCTCATAATTGGAGGACTCTGAAAAGGACTGCTCTTCCAGCAGGATCCAGGAAAAAATCATCTTCAAGGGTTGGAGTCCAAAAGAGGATTCAAAGATGAATCTGAGATAGTTCCAAGAAGTGGTGTGATACCACTTCTCAAAGGTAAAAGCCCACAGGTGATTTGACTAAGCTAAACTGCATTAGTGGTCCAATCCCTGTTCTTAAAAGTAGCTGAGTCTGCCCTTCTGATATCAGACCCAAAGTGCTTTGTGTTACAGGAAGTGGTTAGCTGGTGGGCCTCCCAAATTATCGCCTGTAGCCTTAGTCAACATTACAATTGGCGACAAGACAGCGAAGCTTCCTGTCCTGGTTCAGGACAACGTGCCTCTAACATTTTGTTAGGCAATGATTTGGCGGAAATGGGCGTGATCACGGATGGTCTAGCCATGGCTGCTGTGACGGTCACCCGATCACAGGTCACACCGGGTCTGGCTGTGAGTCTGGTACCCCCGCCGATGGGGAAACCCAAGGCATGAAGAAGGAAGAGCAAGAAGGCCACCTCTGCAAAGGGGGCCCCTTCTCTTCCTACTGCTTTAGCAGCACCCACTGGGATTCATGCTCTGGACGGGCTGGGTCCAGTGGTAAACCCACACTCAACTCCTGAGGGAGACGAGGCAGAAGGCCCTACTGTGGGAGAGGTGCTCAACCCAGAGGACCAACCCGACCTTCAATGCCTGTTGCTGAAGGGGGACCCTCCCGGGTGGACTTCTGTAAGGGTCAGAGAGAGTGCCACTCTCTTGAGGGTCTGAGGAAACAGGGACTGTCCCAAGTATGGGGAGAAGTGCCTAGGACATTCCAGATATATTGGGAGGGTGAGCTCCTTGTTAGTGAGCCCACTAAGCCTGAACCTGGTGCCTGGAAGGACAGGAGGGGGGGTCTGTACTTCCGCTCTCTATTTGGTAGAGGAGGGGCACAGAGGACCCCTGCCAAGATTCTCAATATTGGTACGTGGTCGAGCAATCAAGGTCTAGCTTCTCAGGAAGGTGATGCAGGCTGGTTCTTAAGTACAGTGTAGTCCCCAAGCACCCACAAAGGAACGTCCACCACTGTATCGGTTAAAACACAGTCTTTATATAATTAATATTCAAGGTTATGTACAATATCACGATAACTCACTTTGTACTTGGTTATCTATAATGGCAAATATATACAGTTCTACGTGGTACCACAATTACTAGTAGATCTCTTTAAAGTGCATCAACTGTACGGTTAAATGGCACACAAATCAGTTTGTAAAGGAAACCAACAATAGAGGTAAGAGGAAAGCAGTTGGTGATAACAATTGGCAGAAATACTGGTCGGTCACTACTGTTAAACACGGTTCTGTGTGGATATCCCCCCACCTGGGCAACCTGTAGAATAAAGATACAAGCCCAGTCCATATATTGTTCACAAGAGACTTCCCAATAGTTCTGCAACCCCAAAGTACCTGGCGTTGTAGCGTTCCTCTTCGGGGAATCAATGGCCCTTCTTGAGTGCCCTCCCTTTAAGCAAGGAGTTACGGGTCATCAAACGTCTGACGGAGAACAGGTTGAGCTACGACGGTGAAGTGGCAGCTTCGTTCCTAGCGGTGCTCGTTGACGGGGAAGCGTAAACGTCCTGCAAGGAGGAGGCGTGCGGGGCACCTCAGTGTCGATAGTTCCGGACCGCAAAGAGTTTGAAGAACTGTGGCCAGGCAAGGGCGTCGAGTCGTCGGCATCTCTGTGGTCTTTGGGTGGCGGGAAACCCACCGGTGGATGCTCCTCAGCGCATCGACGGTCAGGCCTTCGCGAGCAGGATTCAGCGGCGATAATGCGGACAAGAGCGTCCTAAATTCGAAAGTTCTTAGGCAAACAGTAGCACGGCGGCCCCAGTCAGCAACGGCGGTAGTCGACAGTGGCAGACAACAGTCCGGGTGCTTCTCTTTGGGATTCCGCGGCAGTCCCTGTCTCGGGTCGGCAGCCTGTCGAAGGTCTGTCTACCAGGGAGCTTTGGCAAAGATCAGCTGGTGCACGATGGTCCCGCGTAGCTCGGGAAGAGGGCGCCTTACCTGGTCCTCTCTGGATCAGTCCTTGGAGACACAGCAGCTTTCAGATTGTGAGAAACAGCAATTCTTCTCGTCCAGCAGGGCTTCAAGGTCAAGCTTCAGTTTCACTCCAGTTACTCGTTGTAGTGGACTTCAGCTTCTGAACACGATTCCTAGCAGTGAGAGATCCCAAGATATGCTGTTTATCTTCCATTCATTCCGCTGGGTCCTACTCAAGCATCCAATCACGGCGAAGGGCATTCATGCAGGCAGGCAGCCAATCAGGCACACAGTGCATTCAGGCCATTCACTTCTCTCCAGACACTCACAACAAGTTATGTGTATTGGGACAAGTACCCAGCAATTCAACACTCCACACTGCATTCATACCAGTTTCGGGCAGGGCTGTCTCAGTCATTGTGTCAAACACCAGATACTAGCCACCCACAACACAGAATGCGTATTCGTCACACACTCCATTCACCCAGGTCCCACCCACAGGCATGCCCACAACATACGGTCGTTGGGAAGGCTCCAGCCACTCTGGTCAGCACTTCCCCATACTACCATATATGGAACTTCCACCCAACAGTCAGTCAGGGGGAAGGGACAGAGTCAGGGTTTTCCACGGACCTCGGGAAGATCAAGGTGACAGGTGATGGAAGGCAAAAGGCCACAGGTCCATCTTGTTTCCATCAGGAATCTACCGATTCCAATGACAGGGCCTGGGCATCCCAAAATGGAGGATGCTCAGGGCACCTAGTCAATTCAGCACGGAGCTGCCACCAGCCCATACCCTGCTCTGTGGGCCACGCACAGGTGCCTAAAAACATACACTAGGTGCACAGGGTTGTACCCCCACCCATGGGTGCCATAAGGGTATCCCATGGGTCTGTTCACCAAAACCAAAAGAGAGAGCTGCACCGCCAGGAGTCCCACATGAAGTCCTGCGCGGAAAACACGTCAGAGCACACAATAAAAGCAGTAAATGACAAGGATACGGAGGCCCTGTTCCTCCGATGCATTTCCAGCATCACAGTGCCCTCAAGAGGTTGGTTGTACCCCGGGTTTACAGGCCCTTCCTACTGCAGTTGACGCAAGAGGTGCCCTTAGCTGGTCATCTTGGGACTAAGAAGTCAAAGCAAAGGCTCTCTGCCCATTCCTACTGGCCCTGGATGGGAGTAGAAGTGGAGTCCCACTGCAGGACCTGCTCAACTTGTCAGTTGTCTGGCAAGGCTGGAGACTGTGTCATTGCCCCACTACAGCTGTTGCCAGTGGTTGGCACACCATTTGAGAGGATGGGCATTGACATTGTCGCTCTTGTTGACCCTCCCACTTCAGGTGGACATCGGTTCATCCTGGTCTTGGTAGATCATGCCACCAGGTACCTTGAGGCTATACCCGTTCGGACTGTTACTGCCAAAGTGGTTGCCAGGGCGCTCCTGGGAATTTTCACCAGAGTTGGATACCCTAAGGAGGTTGTCTCTGACAGAGGATCCAACTTCATGTGGAGTTACATGAAAACAATGTGGAAAGAGTGCGAGGTAACCTACAAGTTCTCCACCTCTTACCATCCCCAGACCAATGATCTGGTTGAGAGATTTAAAAACACTCTCAAGGTAATGCTAGGTGCTTTGGAAGAGCCCCTGAGGAGGAAATGGGACCTTCTCCTGCCATGCCTGCTGTTTGCTTACAGAGAGGTACCTCAAGAGAGGGTTGGTTTCAGCCCCTTTGGGGTACTCTTTGGACATCCCGTGAGGGGGCCCCTTGCCTTGATCAGAGAAGGTTTAGAAGCCACCCCTCCAGGTCCTGCCAAGCAAGTGGGGGACTATGTGTTTGGCCTTAGACAGAGGATGACACAGATGATGGGTCAAGCGACAGCGAACCTTAATGCAAGCCAGGAATTGAACAAATACTGGCATGACCTTAAAGCATCACAAGTGGATTGGACTCCAGGGCAGGAGATCCATGTGATGGAGCCTACAAAGCCTCGAACTTTGGCAGACAAGTGGACTGGACCCTTTCAGATAATCTCCAAGAGGGGTGAATTCAATTATCTGGTTGACATGGGAGTCCCTGCGGTAGCACCTCAGGTATTCCACGTCAACAGGCTCAAGCCTTTCCATAGGCGTACAGAAGTCTCATGTCTCTTGCTGGCTTCAGAGCAAGAAGAGGATGAGAGTTATCCCCTTCCTGATCTGCTGCATAGCAACCCTCAGGATGGCTCAGTGGAGGGAGTGCATTTCTCTCCATATCTGACTCCAGAGCAGTAGAGGGCGTGCAGGGCTTTGCTACAGCAGTATGTGCCTCTGTTCACCCTGACACCAGGCCTCACTCCATGGCGCAGGCATGAAATTGACACTGGTGACAGCATACCTGTCAAAAGCAGATGCTACAGGATGTCAGACACTCTTAAGAACCACATCCAGGCAGAGGTCGCCAAGATGTTGCATCTGGGTGTTATTGTACCCTCAACCAGTCCCTGGTCCAGTCCAGTGGTCCTTGTACCCAAGACAAGTTCCCAGACAAGTGCCAAGGATTGGAGGTTCTGTGTGGACTACAGAGGGGTCAATGCCGTAAGCAAAACTGATGCGCACCCATTGCCCGGGGCTGATGAGTTTGTTGACACCATAGGTGCTGCCAAATGTATGAGCACCTTTGACCGTACCTAAGGCTATTTGCAAATAACTCTGATGGACCATTCCAAGGAAAAGACTGTATTCTCAACACCTGAGGGGCTCTAACAGTTTACAGTCATGCCTTTTAGGTTGAAAAATGTACCTACCACCTTCCATAGATAGGTCAATCATGCCTTCATTAGGCTGGAACCCTTTTGTGTGGCCTACCTAGACGATATTGCTGTCTACAGTTCTCCCTGGGAAGAGCATTTGACACATCTGGATAAGGTGTTGCAGGCCTTGAAAAGGTCTAACCTCACTATCAAGGCAACCAAGTGCCAGATAGCTCAGGGGAAAGTCACTTACCTTGGTCATGAGGTAGGAGGGGGTCAAATCCAACCTCTCCCTAGTAAAGTACAGGATGTACATGACTGGGAGACTCCCACTACTCAGACCCAGGTGAGAGCCTTTTTGGGGCTCACTGGGTATTATCGCAACTTCCTGGCGAACTATGGAACCATAGCTGTCCCTCTGACAGCTCTGACACTGCCTAAGCAAGCGAGGAAGGTTAACTGGACAAAAGACTGTCAGAGGGCCTTTGTTGGCCTGAAAGAAAGTCTGTGTAGGGCGTCTGTGTTGTGTACCTGATTACAGCACACCCTTTATCGTCCAGACAGATTCCTGCGACACTGGAATTGGAGCTGTCTTGTCCCAGTTAGATGACAATGGGAGGGAACATCCGATAATATTTTTCAGTTGACAACTGAAGGGTAGAGAACTTAGGTGGGCTACTGTTGAAAAGGAATGTTTCAGTTTATTTTGGATCCTTAGGAGTTTTAGGCCCTGCCTTACACGGTCTAACTTCAAAGTCCAAACAGACCATAAGCCCCTGAATAGGCTTATGCAGATGAAGGGTGAACACCCAAAACTGCTCAGGTAGTCCATTAGCCTGCAAGGGCTAGACTTCACCATTGAGAATAGACCAGGGAAGAGTCATAATACTGCAGATGGCCTTTCCAGAAGGTATGTTCACCGTCTGGATGAGGGTTACAATCTTGTCGGAGATTCGAAACCCTAACCTCAGTCTGAGGAGGGGGCACTGTGATTCTGGAAATGCACTGGAGGGACAAGGCCTCCATATCCTTGTCCTTTATTGCTTTATCATGTATGTTCTGTCTTGTTTTTTCCACGCAGGAGTTCATGTGGCACTCCTGGTGGTGTGGCTCTTCCTCATTTTGGTCATGGTGAACAGGAACAGACCCATGGGATACCCTTATGGCACCCAGGGCTAGGGGTACAACTCTATACTCCTAGTGTATGTTTTTGGGCACCGGTGTGTGGCCCACAGAGCAGGGTATGGGCTGGTGGCAGCTCTGTGCTAAATTTGACAGGTGCTCTGAGTATCCTCCATTTTGGGATGCACAGCCCCTGCCATTGGAATCAGTTGATTCCTGATAGGAAACAAGATGACCGCTGTGGCCTCTTGCTTTCTATAACCTGTTACCTTATTTTTCCAGAAGTCCCAGGAAGCCCTGCCACTGTCCCTTCCCCCTAACTGGCTGTTAGGTGGAAGTTCCATATATGGTATTGTGGGGAAGTCCAGGCCAGACTGGCTGGAGCCTTCCCAATGACTGTATATTGTGGGTACCCCCGTGGGGTGGGTCCTGGGTGAATAGAGTGTGTGACAAACACGAATTTCTTGTTATGGGTGTCTAGTATCTGGTGTTTGTCACAATGACTGAGACAGCCCTGCCCGAAACTGGTATGAATGCAGTGTGGAGTGCTGAATGGCAAAGTCTTGTCCGAATCCACATTCCGTGTTGTGGGTGTCTGGATGGAGAAGAATGGCCTGAATGCACTGTGAGCCTGATTGGCTGCCTAACTGCCTGAATGCCCTTCTGAATGATCGGTTGCCCAAGTGTGACCCAGCAGAGTGAATGGGAGAACAAAAGTATATATGGGGGCCTCTCACTGATGGAAATCGTTCAGAAGCTGAAGTTGGTACTTGATGCTTAAACTTGAAGCCAACTGGAAGAAGAAGAATTGCTGCTGCTGTCGTTAGCTAATCTGAAAGCTGCATGACTGTCAAGGAACTGATCCGGGAGAGGACCTGGCCAGGAGATCTCTTCCGGAGCTGCGAAGGACCATCATGCACAAGCTGATCTTTGCCAAATCTCTCTGGACATCAGATTCCTGAAAGGCTGCTGACCAGAGACAGGGACCGCCATGGATTCATGGAATGAAGAGCCCGGACAATGAAGTCCATCACGTTGCCGACCGCCGTCGCCGACCGGAGGTCCAGTGCTCCTTTGCCTAAGAACATTGAAAGAAGGACTCCCTTGCTCATCATCGTCGACCGCTTTCATCCTGCCAGAGAAAGTCAAGGCCGAAGACGACCAAGAAGAATCCACTGGTGTGTTTCCCACCACCCAAAGACCACAGAGACGCTGACGACCCAATACCCTTACTGGGCCAAAGTTCTTCATTAACTCTTTCAGGCAATAAACTCTTGTCGTCTAGGTGCACTGCACTCGAATGCTTGTAGGACGTTTTTTGCCCGATGATCAACAAGAACCACAAAGACCAAAGCTGCTGCTGCAATGACAGTGTTCACCCTTGTACTTCACCGAATCTCGACGTCCCGTGGCTCCTGCATTAAAGGCAGTGCACTCAAGAAGGGCCTGTCGATGACTCTTCGATAAACTCTACAAAACCAGGTACTTTGGAGTTGTGGAACATTTTAGAAGCACTCAAGGCTATATTGAGCATAATTGGACTGGGCTTGTCGAATACAGTTTATTTTACATGTTGCCCAGGTGGGGGATCCTCGCACAGAACGTCTTATGGTAGTGGGATGGACGGTTCTGCCATTGCTTGATTTAACTTGCTTTCTTTCTGTGGTCTATCGTTGATTCATCTTATAACCTGATTTGTATGCCATTTGAACTGTTAGCAGTTGATTCATTTCAAAGGAATCGATAGTTAAGAGTGGTACCACATAGATCTGTATATATTTGTATATATTTGCCATTATATTATTGCTAGAGTACAAAGTGTGTTATTGTGATTGTGTATATGACCTTGAACCTTATTTATATAAAGACTGTGCTTCACTAACATAGTGTGTGGACTTTCCTTTGTGGGTGCTTTGGGACTTAAGAACCAGCCTGCATCACCTCCTGAGAGCTACGCCTTGGTTGCTTTCCACATTTTACCAATTGGAGACACTTGGCTGCGGTGTTCTGTGCTTCGGCTCTGCCATATAGAGAGCAGAAGTACAGATACCCCCCTCCAGTGCTTTACACACTGCAACTCTTATTCACATGCCTCCAGCTCCCTCAAAAAGAATAGACACATCACCACCACATCATTCTCATTGAGCAAAACTACAACTACCACCCACCCAGACAAAACTTAACTCTCACACCTACACTCTTGCCTCCTCGCCAGAACCCAAACCTGGTGAAATCACCCCTTAACCTGCTAAACTGTGCCCAAGGACCACACACCAAGCAATTTACCTCACACACCTCCAGAAGACTGTCACCATACTCCCCTCACCCGCTTGGAAATCCAACCCCCTCCAAGAGGACTCGAATGCTACAGAATCTACCTCCCCCACTCTACTTTCCACCATAACTGGCACACTAATTCACACCCTCCCCAATGCACTCCCACCCCTAGTAGCCACCCTAGTAAACGACATCCAGAACTCCACATCCATCCCATACCTCACCACACATCCACTATTAATGTGTAGGGCCTTTGTCCCACCACCTTCCATCAGAAACCAACTGCCTCCTTCGGAGGACATGCCTGCCACACAAACCTCATGGGCCTTGCAAGGACTGCCATCAACCCCCTCTGCCACATCACAAGCTGACCATCCAACCTCTGTATCCAGCCATCCCTACCCTACAGAGCCTCCATCACTGCATCAACAACCACCCGCTCCTCCCTCTGCATCGAAAACCTACGTCATCCCTCTGGGGCTCATTCTTTTTCCTCCCCAAGCACACACCCAGAATCTACCCCTACTTCAAATAAATGACTAAACAATCTTTCTCATCAATGCCAGATCGTCACAAAAATTGTCACAATATATATGACTTAATCTCATTTGAATGCCCCGACGTCCTATTCATCACCGAAACCTGGAACTCCCACGACTTATGACCGATTGCGCATGCTGCTTTCCCACCGGGTTACAAGCGTATATTTCCAAAATAGGGCAAGCAGGGCAGGCGACAATGCATCCGTCACAAAGCCTCCCTATCCACATCACACTCTGATGACCAGGACTGCAATACAGACGGCAAATCACTCTTGGTAAAATGTCTGATCTCTCCCTCATATACTCAAAGTGTGTTGCTCATCTATCGACCACTGGGATACAGTACCTTAACTCCATAGCAGCCATCATTGTCTTCCACCTCAGTGTCTTAAGGGATTTCAACATCTGGTTCAACATACCACATAACTCAATGACCCAACCACTATTGGACAGCCTGGAAACCTTGCATCTAACACAGCTAGTCTCAGGGCCACTCAGCTGGTCATACTCTAGATGCAATCTTTGGTTCACCTGACCTCCTCACCACACTGCCACCATGCCCACTTGTCTGGACAGATTACTCTGCTATCCGCTTCATCCTTTCCTCTGTGGACCCACTGCTGCTCCAGCAGCTCCGGGTCCACTAACACAATCCCACCTCTGGAAGGAAATCAAAGTGACTCCTAACTTGGCAGAGACACTACTTACCTTCCAGACCCCCCTCTCCTGCTACCTAGGCCAGATCACCATCTCTAACTTTGATCACAGGCTCTCAGAACCACTCAACTCACTTTCCCCCATCAGATCATTCACAAATAGACAAGGCCATTCTCACAGAAGGTTCACCTTGGTCCTATCAAAAAACTAAAAACCTTGAACGATATCGTGGAGCGTAGATGGCATGCAGACCCATTGTCAACCAGAAGAATGACCTGCGTGTCCCAGAGCAAACTGTACTGTGCAGAAGTACGCCAAACCAAAAAATCCTACTATTGGAACAGAATCTCCAGAACCCTACACCTATCGAGGGAACTCTTCAATACTATCTCTGAATTCAATGCCCCTGCCTGCACCACCAACCCTCCCAGCCACACCCATTCCCTCTGTGACTCTCCCTCAGATCACTTCCACAACATTGCCTAAGTGAGACACAAATTCATCCATTCTAAAAATCTAAATCCTCTACCCCCACCTCACCCACAACACCAGAGCCACCTTTCACCCACCCACTTTTCTTTACCTTCTTACCACCCCCACCCCCTGAATTCCACAACCTAATATCACTCAGTCCTGGCACCTTTGGCATCAGGCTCATTTGAAAGTGTGCTCTGCACACAGTGTGCCTGAGGCACCTGCATCCAGGCCGGGCGTGGCCATACAAAAGCATTGGAAGCACGTGCAGAAGTCTGAGGGAGTGGTAAGGTGGGGCCACAAGTCGGGGCTTAAGGGGAGTGGCTGGGGCCAGGCTATATAGGTCAGCCCCACCTGCATTCTGGTGCTTCGCGTTAGTCTGCTGTGTGCAGCGTAATGCTTACCACCGTCTACAGCTTCTTACCTGTTTCCAGCTCAGCACGCTTCTCTTCAGTCTCTGGAATTCCATCTTCAGCGAGCACCTACCTGAGTCCAGTCATGCCATCGCTCGAAGCGCAGCTAACCTGATCTCCACTCTGCAGCTACAGCATGCATTTTACCTGAGTTCAGCCACGCCATCGCTCAAAGCGCTGCTTACCTAATTCCAACTCTGCAACTACAGCGTGCATCTTACCTGTGTTCAGCCACGCCATCGCTTGAAGCGCCGCTTACCTGATTCCAACTCTGCAGCTTCCACACGCATCTTACCTCACCTTTCTCTGCAAATTCAACGCATTCAACACCTCGCATCCTTACCTCTTCCGAATGGCCAACAGCACGGGAGACATCCTTCGGCTCAGCATCCTCAAGGATCCATCCATCGGGCAGCCGACAGGTTCTCGGATAACTGGTCACCATCAAGCACCATCAGGCCGAACCTGCAAACGATAAAGAACGCACAAGGTTAGCAACTGCATAAACTTTAAACGCTTGGCCGCACAATACGCTAATCTTGCGCACCATCCAGAAACCCAACTCACCTTCTAGTGGGGTCTTCTGGTACCATTTGAATTCGCTTCCATCATTGTTATTCCCCGTGACCATCTCCACATCTATAGGGGAGAGAAAGGACATTACAACATTACGGACAATAATCATTGGGGAAAAACTTACCTTCAAGGTGGATTAGTCACAGCTGGGCTGGGCCACCACGCACAGGGACAAGTGACGCAACTTGGTCCAGTAACGGCACCCCTGCTGAGAGAAAGCAGGACAGAGAGCTCATCCTTACAAAACAACAGGTGAGATCATATGGGAAAATGCATGCTCATCTCACTCTGGAACGGAGGGTTCGAGGGGGATCGCAATTCAACCGCAGCATTTTCATTGCCTCTTACCTTCTCCCAAGGGTATTGCCAGCAACCACAGCAGTCTACACTACCACAGCTGGTGGTGAAGCCTGAACGAGAGGAGTCCAGTCCAGGGAGGGCTCCAACCATGCCCCAACACCCCCGCAGAGACCAGGTGATCACTCCTGCCCCACCTCACTGCTAAAAGAAATCTTGAAGCCACCTGTGCTCACAACCACGCAAGATCCATCATCAACTCCTGACTCAATTCCGGAACCTTCCCAGCAGAATATAAGACATCTTACATCAAGTCCCTGCTAAAAAAGAACTCTCTTGAACCTCTTGTCGCATCAAACTACAGACCCATCTCGAACAACTGCTGTATAGATAAATTAACTTACAAAGTGGCATACTCTCAACTATTCCTCTTCTCAGAATCAAACAAAATTCTCACTGCCACCCAATCTGGTGTCAGACCTTTGTGAGGAATTGAATCCTGCCTAGTCTCTATCTGGAACGATCTTAAAAGACACACCGGGTCTCATTACGAGTTTGGAGGTAGCCATGGTGCTATTAGCGCCATGGCTGCCTCCAAAATCGTGTCCGGGTCCAAGTTCTGTGAATGAGGAATTACCGGGTCATTCCAACCTTGGAGGACCCAGTAATTCCTCATTCAAAAAACCCTTCCCCATTCCCATTCGAGCCCCCATAGGGCACAATGGGAATGGGGATGGAGCTAATAACGGGCCCGTTAATAACGTGCCCATTATTAGCTCCCTGGTCCCCTTGCGGAACCCGCAAAGGACGTCTGGTCTGACCAGATATTCTGAGCGGGTCCCACTAGGGAACCTCATAATAGGGCGGAATGGGTTTACCAGCACCAGCACCATTACTGGTGCCGGTAAACACATTCTGCCAACCTCATAACGAGGCCCACAGACTTAGAAGGTTGCAGTGCCCTCATCCTACATGACCTCCAAGCAGCGTTCAACACCTTTGACCACTTCATCCTTACCAAAAGACTATATACCCTCGTCATCAGGGATACAGCTCTGAATTGGATATCCTGCTTCCTCTCCTACAAATCTCAAATAGTACTCATGCCCCCATTCTCCTCGGCTTCCCGCCCAGTCACCCATGGAGTCCTGCAATGCATCTCTTTCCCGCTCCTCTTTAACTTTTACTTGAGCCTGCTACCTGCAATCATTCGATCCAGGTGCTATCATGCTACGATTATGCAGACAACACCCAAATCATTTTCAAAACCCCAAAAAGCCATGCATCTATCTCCCTGATCTCGCAACCTGCCTCTCAGAGATAAAAAACTGGATTACAGCCAATCACCCCCTACTCAGCCGAGGCAAAACCAAAATCATGCTATGTGGGAAGACTGCCCTCTTCCCTCAAACCACCCACTGGCTGCTCCCCCTAGGCCCACCTTCCTCTACCTCTAAAACCTTACAACATCTCTGATTCATTATAGATGTGGAATTGACCCTGTCACATCACATCCACTCCGTGGTAATATGCTGTTACCTACACGTTCACATCCTTTGATGCCTCTTTTCTTTCCTGACCTACCCACACAAAGTCACTGCGATCGTTGCTATCATCCTTTCCCATCTAGACTATACTAAGTTACTGTACCTAGGGGCCCCTGCATTGCAGCTAAGTCAACTCCAATGAGTACAACACACTGCTGTGAGGATCATCCTGGCCTTAGGCCTTCATGAGCACATCTCACCCGCCCTGCAAGTCCTTCACTGACTTCCGATCCGGCTGCGATCATCCTTCAAGGTGATGTGCATCACTTATCAAGCCTGTTATAACGAAGGACAGGAATATGTGCATTTTTACCAAAACAGGTCAATCAGAAACCTAAGTACAGGTTCAGCACTTCTACGCGTCATTCCATTGACCAGATCAACCAGCATTGCTTGATTCTAGACTATATGCCCCAAGTTGCACCTACATTACTTATCCCCCGATACACACTATTCTCAAAAGAACAGGCAAATGTTAATCAGTCCATTCTGTACCCCACAGTGAAGACTGCAAGACCACCATTCCTTCTAGGGAGAACAACAAGCAACTTCAAACATACTCCAAGTAGTAACAATGCTACAACTCCACGTAATTTTAGTACTTAGGTACATCATACTATTTTTTGTACGAAAATCAAAAGTTATATACTTGGCAACATGAACCATTTCAATCTGGCACTGCTTGTCCAATCCTGCTAATAGGACGTGTAGTTTGTTCTGTTATAAATCCTGCACAAATCCCAATATTTAATAAGAATTGTCACCCACACCTTCAGGTGCCTCCTGTAAATCTGACAAGGAAAGCAAAATAGCTTTTTACAAGCGGCCATTTAGCTCTCAGTTCTGCTACTGGCTGCCTTTCTTTGTTCTGCAGTACAGAGGACAGTAACCATGTCCATAGGTATTCTGCATGCCACATGCCCCTGCATTGATAATGCTGCGATTTTACCACAGGCTCAAAGCACAAGCTGAGTCTCTGGGCATGCCCTCATTCCACGGGGAGCCTTAATCCAAATAAACTAAAGGTAGTGGTGCTTTAAATATTTGTTTGAAAGCGAAAGTCAAACACTCCAAAGGCTGTTCAATTATCACAGACTGGTTTTACCCGGATTTCAGCTCTTTGGGGTGGGGTATTGAATATGGTTGGAGATTAAAGATGTTCAAGGTGTGATTCACGTTCTACAACCTCAAAGGTAAAACCAGGGCAGTTACTGATTGCAGCTTGCGTTAGGAAACGTATTCTGCATTATCATCTTTGCAACACTGTATGTCCTTTGTCTATGTTGCACTGAATTCAGTCTCCCTTTTCAATAGGAAAATCTAGTCTGAACTGCTATACCACATACTATCGACACCGAAAAAGAGCACTGAAAGGCATGTACCCCTCTTTAATATTCCACCTACGCAAGCAGCACGCAGGCTGGCACACAGGTGCTGGTGGGCTGGTCATAACCATAGCTTCCCACCAACTTGGCCCTGGCATCTATCATCACTCTTGCAGTTTACTAGTCAATTAAGGCTTTGAACTTGGAAATGTTCTCTGTGCTGGAGAATATGAGGGAGCATAGCATACTCTGTCTTCTTGGTTTCGATACAGCTCATCATAGTGTCTATTTTCATCTGACCACGTGACTGTAGACCATGTTTTCAAGTCTTACTGAAATGAAAATACTATTATTTGATGAACTGTTGACGTCTTCAACGTCCTCGCCCCTCACTTAAGATAGAATGTTTGTTTCACACGCTCTGTAATTGTTTGTACGCACATCCAGGCCTACGGTGGCCTTGACTTCTTAGTGTGGATCCAACCACGCCTTTCTTTGATTTACCTCCATGGTTAAGTTTTCCCTATTTCTAACTGTGACACACTGAAAAAGTCTTTATGCTGACGGGGTCCAGCTCTGCTAAAGTGCTTTGTGGAGTTATCCATAATCCTTACATTTCATATGTATATACGTTGGCACATCGCTGCAATCTATTCACTACATATCTAGCCTTTAAGAATATTTTTTCTACTTGTGTTACTGCATCTGTACAATTATAAAATGACTTGATATCTTCTTAATTATTTCTTTAGCATGAGTATCTTCATCTCAAGCCTGAAATGTTGCTCATTTTTAACACCTCCTCTTTAGAGCTTATAGAATATTTATGTTCTCGCGTCTTTGCATCCCTTCTGGGTGCATCAGCTCTGCTTTTCATGATGTCAACAGTCTTCCCTGTTGCTCAGTTTTCATACTTCCTACAGGATTTCATTCAAATGGCCATCATATTGTCATGTATGTATGTATGGCTTTCTCAATGGGAATCCTACTTCCAGGATTCTCTTTGGTATAGGTATTCTTACTGGTAATGCATGTGTCTCACACTGTGGGTCCCAACATATAGGCAGCATGGGGGAGGAGCTCTGGATGGGGTACTTGGCTTCACCTCTACACTCCCCCCTCTGGGCGATTCATCAACCACTCTCTCATCAGTTTTCACATCTAGACATCCTTGTTTGAAGAAATGCTTCTTTGGGACTCATATCTTTATGACTCCTTTCAGGCATCCTGCTGATTTCACATGCTCATCCTTACTCCAAGACATGAGCATGCATTGCCCACTTGGACTGCAATAAATTAATTTCCCCACATACTTCTTGTGATTCTTTGAGTATTGGAACTGCATTCCTTCAGGTGCATGTACACTGGCGTTCACATAATCTCTGATCTATTCGTCTGTCAGCTCTTTTGTCTTCCATCCTGATTCAACATCAATCATGATCTTCATTTCCACAGCTTTATTTGCAGTCTTCTTACATTGTGAGATTATTATCCTAATCACACAGAATCCAAGCAATACCATCACTATCAGGGATCCAAGAACTTGAATGTATCTGCCGTCCATTGTGGAACCCACAAAAAGAGTGATCCAAACCAACTGTCATCAGCAATGTCTTCCACTTCATCTATCGTTGGCATGTGTAACTTTGTCAGCATTTCTATGGCGTCTGTCAAGGTGCCATTCTCATTGTCATGAATAGGTATGAACGTCCAACATGATTCTCCAATTTTGGTGCAAAACACCTCCATCCACGGCTGTGATCAAGTCCAAGACATATATATTCTGTAGTGTCATCAATCAAATGGCTCTCAGCTCCTCTTTGATTGCATTAATTCCCTTGGGAGTTGTGTTGATCGTCTGCAGCAATTCCCATTTGGTTATCTTTAACCACTTAGCGTTTGCATCTGTCTGGATCCTTTGCATGAAGATTTTCATAAATATTGAAGAAGTCCTACTAAACAATATGTGTTCATATGGAATAGAATCAAAGCCTTCTATCGACTTGGCTGAGAAATAGTTCTCTTTCTTCATTCAACTCAAGATTTCAGCAGATCTCTTCTTCCTCAGGTGAGCATCTGCTTTCGGAAACTCATCAATGTTCAGGTCACTTTTAGTACTCACCAATGCGGGAACATGAAGATTCACTATAGAACACAGTCCTTCCAAATCCCTGGGAAACTTCATGTAAGCTCTGGATCCACAAGCCCAGTAGTGATCCATTATCACTGCTGTTCCAATGTTCATTCCCGGCACGTCGAAGATTAGACCACAATTCTGATTTTCTAAAGCATTGCTTTTCACTTTCCAGAGGCACTATCTGCAAGGGCCCTCTTTTGTCTTTGACTCATATCATATCATATATCATATCATATCATGTCAGTAGTTCAGCAAGTCTCGGCCAAAGAGATTTGCATGCATTTTGCACAATGTCAATAGTTGCTTGTAGTCTCCAATTATTACCCACCTGCTGCAGATGACCACTCCTTCCTCCCATCCATCTGGAGAAAGTACTGATCCCCAAATCTGCATATGGCCTCTGTTCTTCCATCTTCAAATGTCTTCTGCTGATGTTCCTCGACTTTCAAGTCTTCTGTTTACTTCCCACCTGATTCCAGCCCCTTTCACTCCTGGCTTTTCATATCTTGCTCTTGTTCTTGTGTCTTGCACATAGTCATCTTTATCTGGATCTGTCCATTCGTGGCCCATGCTAAATAAGCTGCTCGGCTCATGAGCTGATCCCTTACTCAGCAGAGTGAAATGTGAGATAGGCAATGGGCTGTCTGTACATCTATTTCAATAGCTATGAATATCTTAGACTTCCCCATGCTGTAAGGCATGAGTGCACATACATAGCATTCCTCCTTTGAGGTTCTCTTGCATACCTCTTTCATATACTGATACCACATATTGTTTCCCAAATGAACTGTGCTGTCTAGATAAACATTCAAGTCATGATCATCTTCCATTGTACTTCTCTTAGGTCTCCTTCTCACCTCATGAACTTTTATAATCATCTCATGAAGTATATTTACATGATTCCTTCCCACTGGGGGAATCATAGGGACATTTGTCAGTACAATCGGTGTATTTACATGTTTTACTGGTGTAAGAACAATCACATAAGGTCTTGGTTGTCGTACACTAGTCACTTCTGTACCCTCCTGCTGCATAGGAAGACATGCAGGAATCACTGCCTCGCTTGGATCTAAATAATAGACTGTATGTACTGTGAGAGAAAGTAGAATTATAATGAACATGATGCATGTGTATATAATGTACCAGTGAGTCCAATGCATACAACAATAGCCTCTTGCACTTCGTAGCGGTCTCTCGTTGTTTGACACATTACTTTTGCTATCAATGTTGCCCATTTTCTATTTTTCCTTTTAAGGAAGGGAAAACCAAACTTTAATCAGACAATCTCATACAATATTCTGGCAAGTGTCAAATATTTTCCACAAGTTTCACAAGCTGCTGGATGATTGTACAACGATTAACTGGATTTTGGATAAAGACAAAGGCGTTGTCTTGTCGCAAAACAAAATGAGGATGAACTTCCAGTAAATGGCAAAAGAGCAAGGTCTGCAGATTATGGATATCCTCACTTGATAAACTCATCAGGGTGTTCACTGTGTTGTCTTAGGCAATAGACAAACTTGCTCAATGATATCACGTAGCAATTGGTTAATTGCCGGTTGATTCCTAGGGTCTCCCAGGAATACACGAGTGTTGGTTTGACATTCAACAAGGTGCGGGCATTCCTCAATCAACAAAAAAAAGACCATTCCAACTAGTTTATGAGTGTATTTGTCATACAGAGGCATCTGTGCTTTCCATACAGTACTCAGGCAGTTGGAATATTTTCTCTATTATGGCTGTGTGCATTCTCCTCATGACTAAACCATTTTTAAGATCTTGCAAAAATACGTAAACATCAGTAGTTCTCCCAACCAAATTAGGATACGCACGAAGAATGACGAGGAAAACAGTAAGAATGATCCTATGAACTTTGCCATTAGGCACCACCATGGGTACTTCCAAAGAGCAACTCAGTGAGTATGGAATCGGTGTACTGCTCCCTTTTCCAATTTTCAAAGATGAACTCTAGATATGTCATATCTTTTCCAATGTTAGCAAGCTCCTGTGGCTCAAGAACAATAGCTTTTCCGTTCACTCCTTGTTTAGCACTACAAAGAGAGTCTGGAATGAACCACAGTCCAATGAACTCTTTACATGTCTACTGAACAGTCTCTGCATCCTTCTTCCTCATAATCAATCTAGTCTGCACATGCTGAACTACTCTGTGACTTGCTTCCAAATGGGGTGGGGGTGCGGTGGTCTCGCCGGTGTAGATCTTCACGTCTCCTAGGAATATCCAAGTGCATCTTCCTAACACCTTGACTGCTGATGGAGTAACATTCTCGACAATGAAGGGACTGTTAGATCTGGGTTGATGCCATTTACGGATAAAGTTCCGGATCAGAACATGATCTCTTGGAAAAAGCTTTGGCAGTAGAAGTTCATTTGATCTGCTTGCTGTATGGTCTTCATCTGTGTTCTGAGACCGACATCCCGTTCGTTTGACTTTGTCTGAAATGACAGAGATACTTGTAGTCATACATGTTAAGTAAGCACGTGGCTCATCTCCTAACAATTCTGCTGTTGACTGGGCATCACTTCTAGTCCTTGATGGAGGAGTGAGAGGCGTTCTCCTTCACCTCCCTGTGACTAGTTCATGGGGCATAAGATGGTGGTCAGAGCCTGGTTGACTCCTCAATGCATCTAATGCAAGAGGCAGGCAATGCAGCCATCCTTTCTTCAATGTTAACTTAAGCATGGCTATCGTCTCTTTAAGCAGACCGTTGAGTCTCTCTACAGATCCCATTGGCTTGCAGGTAATAAGCCAAAGAAAATGTATGCTTTATCCTGAGCAATAAGCTGATTTGCTTGAATACTTCATTCACTATATGTGGGCCATTATCAGATCTTAATGCTTCACATATTCCCCATCTAGGGAATACTTCTTGAACCAGGAACTTCACAGCGCAAGTGGTGTCTGGATGTGTGCATGGGCCAGCTTCGACCCACCTTGAGAACGGGCACACAAGTACTATCAGATATCTATAGCCATTACAGACTTGCAGCATGTCAGCATAATCAATATGTAAATGCTGAAAAGGACCATTAGGTCGAGGTATGACTCCTCTGACTGTTTGCAGTGTGTGCTCAGCAGTAAACTTTTGACATACAATGCAATTTACTACATAAAATGAAACCTGTTCTAACAAATTTGGTACGATCCATTCCTCCGCAATAGTTTCTGAAAGGCTTTCCGTGGTGACATGTGCAGGGTAGTCTAGCTGTTCCAATGCAACCCTCAATAAGGCTACAGGTATCACCGGTTTACCAGTGCGTTCCTGTCACCACAATGCCTCAGAAGGGGATAAAGAATACCCCCTCTGTGTCCACAGATCTTCTCATTCTGTGGTGCTTCACCCTGAACTTCCATGAATTGTGTCTCGATAAATTATTAAAACTTTCATTTATAATCATCATCACCACGATTCTTTCATTCACTTCAGGCGTATGAAAGCTCATAATATCCTTTGCACATGCAACTTGTTTGCTTCATCGTCTGAGGCTTGGTTTCCGCGTGAAAGAAAGTCTGCTCTCTTCGTGTGCACTGTGCATTTAATGATCGCAATGGCTACTGGAAGCTGTAGTGCTTTAATAAGTCTGTCCAATAAGGCAGCATGTTGCACTGGAGTGCCGTCCACTCAGAGATAGCCCCTGCTTTTCCAACATGCTAACCATGGGTGTACTGTTGACGTCACATAGGTGGAGTCACTGTACACAGTTACTTCATTGTCTGCGTAGTTCTAGAGCATGACAATCAGCGTCACAAATTCTGCAGCTTGTGCTGAAAAGTGAGACGGTTGTCGTGCGCTTGTCATTACTTCGAATTCCCCATTAGCCATGTGCCTTACCAAAGCGGCACCTGAATATATTTGCCCATCAGTTTGATTGATCCATGACGAACCATCAATAATGAGGGTATCCCCAGCTCTCAGAGCATTTTCTTTCACTCTTAGAATCTCGTCATAGAATTCCTCATAATTCGAGCAATCATGTGCATGCTCGCCTTCTACCAGTGGTTCAGCAATAAACGTGGCAAGATTCACCATTTTACATCTGACTATTTTAATCACCGGATTAAATTTGACCACCTCATAAGCAGAAGCTCTTTGAGATGTCAGTGTACCTTTAGGTTTTTCCAAACCAGCAAATAATTAATGTTCAAGAAACATCATCATAGAACATTCCATTACTATACTAGCCGACTTCTCAATAGCGAATGCAGGGAATGCCAAAGATTATTTGCAGGGGAAGTGACCCCTCATTACTGTGTCCAGAATCCCACTGTAATACACTAAAGGCTTGGACCCTAGTGTAGTTTTCTGCATGAGTACTGCTGACATAACTATTCCATTTGTGTATGAGAATAAAAATAATTCCTCCGAATAATTCAGGACCCCCAAAACTGGAGCTGTGCAAATTGCATTTTTCAACTCATCAAACCCTCCCTCCATGTCTTCGGTCCATGTAATCTTTTCCTGACTTACTTGAGCCTTTTTCAGGGCCTGCATCAATGGCCTCGTGTATGAACTATAATCAAATACCCATGCCCTCACATAATTGCATATTGCCAAAAATTGCTGCATATGCTTTACCATGTGTGGTTTTGCTGTCTTTAAAATGGCTTAAGCCCTTTCAGGTGTAACTTTCTTTCCTTCATGCGAAATTAACTGGCCTATGTATAACATCTCTTTTTGGCAATACTGCAATTTTTCTTTGTCCACTTTATATCCTTTCTCAGCTAAAATAACCATTATCTGAACTGAATTACGTCTGCACTCTTCTTCTGACATGCTGCAGACCAAAATGTCATCTACGTATTGCAGCACGATACTTGGCAAATCAATATTGCTTAAGTCCATTTGCAGGACTACATTGAAAATCGATGGGGACTCACAGTACCCCTGAGGTAATCTTGTGCTTTTTAACTTAGTCTGTCTGAACGCAAATTACATCAGATCTTGAGAATCTTTATGCAATGAAATTGAGAAAAACACATTTTTCAAGTCAATCAGAGTGAAATATCACACCTCAACAGGGATACTACATAAAATCATTGCTGGATTAGGAACTAGAGGAAACTCGGCCTCTACAATCTGATTAATCAGGGGCACGTCCTGAATTAAATGCCACAACCCCCTCCTTCAATTTTTTGACAGGATACACAGCCGTATTACATGGTGACTCTGACATCACTAAAATACATTGATCCATCATGGTGGATATCGTCTTAAAAATACCCTCATCTGCCTCTCGAGACATGGGATACTGTCGTACTCGAGGTAAAATTGTCTCAGGGCTTCAGTTTAATCTTAACTTCTCCAACCCCTTTTAATAGGCCTACGTCATAGGGGCCCATAGTCCATAAAGAACTGGCACTTTTGCCATGTCTTCATCAAAAAATTCAGGACGCTGTCTCACTATCATCATTCTCTCCGGGATCTCATGTTTTTCTGATCTAACCCAACATGTAATGCTCATCTCGAACACCACTTCATCATCAAATGTGTCATCTTTAAACATGTCCTCATCGGTGATGTCAGTTAATCTGTAACCTTCTCAGATAGCGATTACTGTGCTTTATGATCTGACATTGTCATCAAATCCTGTGAGCATAGCCAAAACCCCTCGAACCACAGCTGCTTATACTTCTAAGGGAACAGTCTATCCCCCTTCTTAATCCAGAGGGATCTCTGGTCTGAAGAGAAACTCATCAGGTATTCTCATGGTCCTATCTACTAACTCAGGCAGCCATGTTAACAGAATACGTACCCCATAATGAAACACCTCTGGCTCTAATCAGACTCCTGGTATGGCTATTTGCCCTTGTAAATGCCAAAATGAATGTGCTCACATTTAAATAGTGTATTACTGGTGTTGAACACACTATGCCTTCATCAGTAAACAAAATCGTCATATTTAGCTTTGTCATTAAATCTCAACCCAGTATATTAACTGGTGTCTGCTTTGAATACAACAATAGTACACACATATCACATTCTCCTATAGAGACTGGTAATACTTCAGTAAAAGGAACTCTACTTGTAGCTCATGTGAAACCTTTCATGGCATTACCTGAGAGTAAAAATGTTCCCTCTTGCATACATGAGCGAGTTGCACCTGTGTCTACTAAAAAAGAAAAAGAACTGCCTCCTATTGTGATGTCTAATCTTCTTGAGGATTGTTACTGATAGTACTGAACACATCAAGTCACCCAGTGAGCTATCCTATTGCAGGTACATGCTTATTCCTGTGTCCATGAAATGATTCCCTCCCTCGACAGTGACACCCCCCTATCATAGGAGTCAGTAAATGTCCTGTGTGTGTGCTTTGCTGTATTTGCATGTGTGCATGCTGTGACTGCCCTTGTGGTGGACTCAATGTTGCTCGCTGTGGTTGCAAAGCCTGTTCTATTATTGGCACTTGTGCTTGATACAATGTTTGATCTTGGGCAAACCCATCCCTAGTTTGTGTGCCATATGCAGGCAGATAAGTGGTCCCCCCTCTTGAGAACTGCCCATTATGTACACATCCTTGGCTCCAACATGTTCGTGCTATATGCACTGTCATTCCACATGTCCAACATACAGAAGGGAACTTTCTAATGTGTCCTCACTGTATGACTTGATTATCTTTCTGTATAGGCTGAAACCCACCTTGGTTATTCTGGAAGTTCCCTTGATTGTTCTGAAAACCTCCCCTTCCGTGGAAGTTTCCTCTACCTTGTGGTATATATCCATTCCCTCCTTGATCAAAATGCTGTTGGTTATTCACCTGCGGCATACCTACTGCTTGCTGTAATCCCTGCCCTTCTCCACTAGTTAACATTGCCCCTTCTAAAGCATACTTTGATAGCTTCTTCTGTACCAACTTAGCCTCCTCAAGCTTCCTACCTTCTTCTTTCTTTTGGCTCTTCTCTTGTAACAAACGGCAATGATGCGCTATCGTCAACTGTATTTCTGGCCAGGGTTTTGCCTCCATACCAACCATTTTCTTGAGCTGTCTCTGCACCTTGTCTGGCAACTCTTGATATAATATATGATAGAATACAGGTATAGATTTCCCCCAAGGCTCGCGCTTTTTTAAGCTCCATTGCTCTTAGAAATTCTGAATATAAATCAACGGATCCTCCCCTTCCTGCATCTTGCGTGCCATTATACCTCCCATGTCCAACGTGTCAGGATACTGTACTAAAAGCGCTGTCCAGACTGCCACTCTACAATTATTAAATGGTGCTCCGTCGTGAGCAGTGTTCTGAAAATTGACACCTGTGTATCCTGCTCTCGACCAAATGTCATCAGCTCTCTCCCCAAGTATAGCTGCTAGAAGACCCTTAATGTCCCCTATTGCTAATGCATTATCTCCTGTCGTTTTCTCTAATTCATAGATTCATTTTACGGCACCCGACGTCACACTCGTGAGTTTACACCGTTAATTATCCTCATCCATCTGGGGCCAAGAAATATACTGTGGTCTGACCCCTCCTTTCTCTAACAATGGGAATTGTGAGATCCCAAATTAACATTCATCTCCCATCGTCTGTCTGTCCAGAGCAGGGACAATGGTCTGCACCATCTTCTTCCCAGCAATGACCTTAGTTTACTCACATAAGGTGGCCAGTCCCCCCTCACACTATGGGATCGTCCTTTAGGCCGATCTAGCCGTGCCATAGGTTCTGATGCTCGAGATTTATGCATGTCTAGATCTGACCATCTTACTTCTTTGTCTATCGGAGAACACCCTTCAGAACCATATACATTAGTTCCATCCTTCCCACGGAAGGTTTCCCTATATTCTTCTAACATATCCTGTCCCCAACTCGTGTGACTTCCCTCTTTCTCATCTCTATTCAGAGTCAACCTGTCCAGAGACAAAGTTCTATGCTCGAGGCTAAACAAACTTCCCTCTTTACCTTACGATTGTGTACTTTCAAATCAATTGTTCTTTCCCTTATTTTTTTATTCACTTTTGGTCCTCATGTCATGATAAACCTTATCAATTTTCTCCCCTATGCTTCCCATAACAAAACATCGTCTAGATTTGCTCTAGACGGAAATGGCATTGATTCATGTGTCGGGAAGAATTCTTCTATGTCCTCCCATGATACTACTGGATTAGGTTCCATTAACTCTTTCTCTATGCAATCAATGTTGCATGCCCTTTGTCTTCTCTTAAGTTCTACTTCCTTGTCAAGCTCTCTTCGATTCCTTGGTTCCTCTCTTACTCTTTCCTCTTCTTGTGTTTTCACCTCTCTTCTCTTGTTTGCCCTACGCTCCTCTTCATCTCTTTGTCTTTGTATTCTTTTATCCTTTAACTTCTGTTCTTCTTTCTTCTTTTTCTAGCTTATCTTCGATTGCTCTTTGTCTATTATCATACTTTCTTTGCTCCTCTGCTCTTTCTTATTTTTTCAACTGCTCATCTTGATACAGTTGTTCCTGTCTCTGTCTGCTCTTTCTTTTTCTCTCATTCTTCATCTTTCCTATCTTGCTCGTCCTGATCTTTCTTTTGCCTTACTTCCTCAATGCTCTTTCCATCAAGTTTTAGCAATATCTCACCGCCCATCCATTCATTTTGTATGAGTGCTACCTCATCAGCTTTGTCTTTCTCTCCTTTCCATGTTTTTATTTCTCATTCTATGTCTAGAGACATGCCTGGTTGGTCACTTCTTTCCTTGTCCCGAGGGACTTTAGGAATCACATCTCTTTCTGGAGTCTTTGCGGGACTCTGGTCACTGCTACATGCAGGTGATTTATACGTTGGGTTACTATACCCCGTTGCTGCCTTGAGCTTTCTCAAAGGATATAATCCTTCATCTTTTGTACTATTGACATTTACTTCAGGTGCAGTAGGGGGAGCAGAAGACTCTTCACCCTCCTCTTTACACTGATTAGGCATCCAGTCCTCAAGAGGCGGGACCTCCCTTTCCTCCTGGTACATTTTCCAGAGCTCTAACCTCACTAAACTTTTTTTCTAACTTTTTGCCCGTATATATGCTGCATACAAATATGTCATCATATGTTGCAGGACCACTTTGGACAGTAATCCACCTTGTGGCTATGGCATGAACATCTTATCTGCCGTACCCTTAACCCATTCTGCACTGTATTGTTTAAGCTTGGTTGCGTGTTTTGGCAGCTTTCTGCACAAGTGTATGAGCGGAGCAATATGCTCCATCATGACTTAGTAACAATTGACTGTCACTACTTACTGTTATTTCACTCAAAAGTAATACTTTCCAGAAAAATAATACAATATGAGCGTACACCAATTGTCACAGCTCCAAGACTCTATGTCATGTTTTACTTCAATCTACCTATTCACTGAATATTATCAGTTAAATAATAAATAAATAATGACATTTCAAATGTCATCATTTCCACAATAGTCTATTTATTTTCTTGTTTCTCAATATTTAATTTCTTTGTCACATATATCATATACAATATTCAGACAATCAGACAATACTTGACAGAATGGCCGGCCCACATATACTTTAGTCCACTCTCCTCGTGACTATTTCTGCCCCTAAAAATGACTCAGATGGAGTATGAGCTGTCCTCTTTAATGATGCCGTGATCATTTGTAGCCTATATACGTCCACTTGGGAATTTAGAACAAGTTCCTTCTAGTCTAAGGGCCTCATTACACGGAAGGCGGTGATCCAGGGTGCTATTAGCACCCTGGACCATGCCGGTAAATTACCGGCACCGCCTTGGCGGAAAGGGGATTTACCGCCCCATTCCAAGGTTGGTGGGGCGGTAAATCCCCCTTCCGCCATTGCCCTTCCCCATTCCCATTTCTGCCCCATAGGGCTCTATGGGAATGGGGAAGGCGCTAATTACGGCACCGCAATTTTGCGGTGCCGTAATTAGCTCCGAGGTCCCTTAGCGGGTTGGTTTTTAACGCCTGCAAAAGGCAGGCGTTAAAGCACCAACCCGCTAAGGGACCTCGTAGTAAGGCGGTAATGGTTAACGGTCACCGTTACCATTAACGGTGGCCGTTAACCATTACCGCCTTCCGTGTAATGAGGCCCTAAATGTCCTTGACGTAGGTCTACGGGCTTAGTATATAGATAGCTCCTTGTTTATATACCTTAAACTATGATGCTCATTATCTCACAGTATGACGTTCCTTGTCTTTAAATAAATAAAAAAATAACCCAACCAACCCTCCGTTACTCTAACCCCACTCAGTGCTCATTCAATTTGCCACCTCACTCAGCATACTCACCATTTGCGTTTTTGACTTCTGACTCACGGGATAGTCTCCTCCTCAAACCAGCCTCTTCAGCCTTCAGTCCGCTCAGCTTCCTGTACATGTTGGGAAGGCATTTTGCTTGAAAACGAGGGCCCTGTCCCACACTTGCAAGGTTTTTTAAACTAACGGCCGCTATCTACAGAGAGCTTCAAGTTCTTCCAGTTAAATGGTGGAGGACGTCCGATATTTCCAGGACCCCAAATCGTACTAGATCAATGGATTTTTAACCATCATGTCTGCTACCAAGTGAGCTGAGGTGTCCAACCCAGCCCTTTAAAACGAGGCAGCATGGGGATGCAGAGTATTACTAAAAACCACAATAATCAAAACTGACTCAGGAAGTTGGCATAGTGCGACTGTTTTAATATCAATTATCTAAAACAGGGAGTTACAACGAACATCAACGCGTTCGCTCGATCTTCACACTCAATGCAATACATAACAAAAGCAGGTTGTATATTAAAACCTTGTCATTATTGATTTCAATCTATGTTGCAAACTACAAAAACCTACTTGGGATGGTGATAGGCTTACAGGGAACATCTAGGTATATGTTCCATACATGTCAGAGAAGGTGATTGGGTGTCTAACATCAGGTGGATCAACTAAGCCCTCCTCTAGTGCAGGTTTCTAGGAACATCATCAAATACACAATGTCACATTGGTTTTACTAACTATAGGGCTCTCTATTGCGTGTCCCTCTATAATTGGTTGGCACCATTGTACCCCTCTGTAATATTCCACCTATGCAAGCAGCACGCAGGTGTTGGGTTGGTAATAACCAGCTTCCCACCAACTTGACCCTGGCATCCATCATCAATCTTGCAGTCTACTAGTCAATTAAGGCTTTGAACTCGGCCTTGGAAATGTTCTCTGTGCTCGAGAATACGAGGGAGTATAGCATACTTTGTCTTCTTGGTTTCGATGCAGCTCATCATAGTGTCTATTTTCATCTAACCACGTGACTGTAGACCATGTTTTCTAATCTTACTGCATTTAAAATACTATTATTTGTTGAACCTCTGGCGTCTTCAACGTTCTGGCCTCTCCCTTAAAACAGAAGGTTTATTCTTTTCACATGTTCTGTAATTGTTTGTACGCACATCCAGGCCCATGGTGGCCTTGAATTCTTGGTGTTGATGCAACCAAGCCTTTCTTTGACTTACCTCAATGGTTAAGTTTTTTCGATTTCTAACTGCGACACACTGAAAAAGTCTTTCTGCTCACGGGATACAGCTCTACTAAAGTGCGTTGTGGAATCATCTATAGTCTTTACATTTCCTATGTATATACGTTGGCGCATCGCTTCAATCTATTCACTGCATAGCTAGCCTTTAAGAATACTTTTTCTACTTGCGTTACTGCATCTGTACGATTATAAAATGACTTGATATCTTCTTAATTATTTCTGTAGCATGAGCATCTTCATCTCGAGCCCAAAATGTTGCTCATCTTTAACACCTCCTCTTTAGAGCTTATAGAATATGTATGTTCTCTCGTCTCTGCAACACTTCTGGGTGTGTCAACACTGCATTTCATGACATCACCAGTATTCCCTTTTGCTCCGTTTTCATTCTTCCTTCGGGATTTCATTCAAATGGCCATCATATTGTTGGGTATGCATGTATGGCTTTCTCAATGGGAATCTTACTTCCAGGTATAGCATACCGGAGAATCCCAACCATACGTAAATCAGTAAACCTGCCATGTAAGAAGACCAACCATATGCAAATCAGTGAATTTACGTCATAAGAAGTAGAAGACATTCCTGAGCTGCTAATCCATTTCCTTCCTATGGAGAAACATGCATCCCACCCACGCTGCATCAGTGCCTTTCAGTCATTAGGCACAGCGGGCCCCGAAATCTAAGTCTAGATACTCCAGGTGTATACATTACATTATAAATCAGAGTGTGATTGTAAGGCTTGAAATTTTAGGATTTAAGATAATGGGGATATACCCTCTTAGCGGTTTTCATCACTTTTGTATGCTGCTCTGTAAACATGAATTGATTCTAAACCTTCCAGCCATCCCCTCTTGTGGTTTGCAGTACACATGAGAGAGCACGCGTTCCTTTTTAACACATCACTATAAAGAGTAGTCTACCTGCAAATGTCATGCCAGTTCCTTTCCACACGATAACAACATTGAACCCAACCACAGTGCTGCCCCCTTTGCACCCATCAGTTCTTTCCAGGTAGTCCCAAGACACAAGGTTCATGTCTGCATAGACCATTCACCATGGGAATACTTCCAGCCTGTAATTCTGCATTGTAAATTGTATGGGCCATTCCATCACAGCTGCACAATATGTAATTGTTCGAGCGCTGTGTGGGCATTTACAGGTGTCATTGTCACAGCTGAGCAGCAGGGGTCATTCTCCCGCTCCCCTGCACATGTCTGGCACCAGGAAGCTCTCCCTGCATCCTAGTTCCTGATATGTGCTTCCTGGGTCCTGGTTCCTGACTATGCGGAGCATGGGAACTGGAGACGTGGAGATTGGCTAAGAACGCGGCATTGTGCGCGAGTCTGAAAGGGACACAACCACAGAAAAAGGAAAGTGTTTTTGTTTGTGTGTATACATGTGTGTGAAAATTGTAGGTGTGTATGCTAGCATGCATGCAAGGGGTATCTGTAAGTACATAACTATAAATGAATGCAGCGTGAAGGATCTGCATTTATGCAAGTGCATGTGTGAATGAAAATGCAGTGTGAATGTTCTAGGTTCTTAGGGGGCGAGACAGAAGCTGTATGGGTCCGTGACTGGTTGATGTGTATGCATGTGTTTGTGTGTGTGTCTGTGCGCGCGCGCCCGCATGCACATGCGAGGCTAGGGCCCAGGGGGGTATGGGAGCATGGACATTTTCTTAGACGGGCATTGCATATTTTATTGACATTTAATGGCCAAAGCAAATCTACTTGATGACTGTTATAATGTGGAGGAGGGGTTGGGGTGGGGTGGTACTGCAATGGGGCTGGCAGCCCAGATCTTTTCATACTGTGTCAAACATAATGACTGTTCTTGTATTGGCGGTTGGACATTTGTGCAATTAAATGTTGTGCTACTGTGGCATGGTATATTTTTACTGGCATTAAGATCAAAGGCAACACCATGAGTGTTCTTACTTGGGGGTGGGGTCATTTGTGCAGTCTGTAAGGGGATATTTTCGACTGTAGCATGCAATGTTGTACTGGCATTAGGGGGTCACTTACAACATGATGAGAGTTCTTATATGGGGGAGGGGGCATTGCTGTAGCCAGCAAGAACATGAAGGTTACTGTAGCCCAGTTTTTTTTATTTATTTTTACTGACCACCCTTGGCATATATTGGCAGAGCCACCGTAAACATGTTTTGTGTTAGTAACATTATTGAAATTATGGGCAAAGCAAATAAGAGTATATTCGTATGTCGGAATACTGGCATACATTGGTGCATCAGCATAGACGTGTGTGGGCACAATCAGCATGAACATGTTTTTTAGACTGACAGAATACTGGCATATATAGTGGGCAAAGGCATCATGAAAATGCATTGGAAAATTCTCCTGTGCGTTATTGGTAACTAAGCGTATAATGGATTTTCTTCATGTGTTACACTACATAAATTAATTGAAAACTGTGTGGTTTTTAAAGTAATTTGTCTCAGAAAGTGTTCTGTAAAATGTGTCATTTTAATTTTAACCCATTATTTAAAATAAATTCCTGAACCACACATGGTTTGTTCAAGCTCCCTCGCTATGCTGGCTTGCTCCTGCATATTCGGTCGAGGGCAGAAAAAAAACCCAACTACATTAGCTTCAGGCCCCACTTATTTGTGAATCCTGGCTGTGTCTCTGGTTCCTGCGGTCCTATTCAAGAATGAAAACATATATCACTTGCAAAGACTTTGGGTGAAGGTTGGCCCACCCAGTCCATAAATGCATATTTTCTGGTGACAGGGTATTTCTTACCCGTCTGTCTTACATGATTTCAGGTCACCGTCAAAGTCGCCAACTAAGAGCAATCTCTCCCAACACTATTTGTGTTTCTTGAATGAACCTCCACAGGCCCAGCACTCTTTCACATACGCTTAAATGGGAGGCCACCTATTGGTCTCAGGAATACAAGGGAGCCCCAGGGTTAGCGAACAACAGCTTTGGACTACTAGGCAGATATCATTTTGTTATTTTGTGCCATTGGCAGACTTTCCATTTACACCATATCCAGTATTTGGTTCATGGCCAACCAGCTGGCTCTCCATCAGAGTTGGTTTCAATTGGCTTCTTGTCAAGGCAAGCCTTTATATGTGTCATTGATAGACTTGTCAATTCAACCCAGTCCATCGTAGTGCTGACAACTGGCCTCAGTGACGTTCATGCTTGGGCACTCTCAGTGGTCCTCTATCTAGTTCTTGGCCCTTTTGTATCAGCAAAGCTCAGTGTTTCCTGAACCTCCATGTTCTCCAGTGATCGCTGCAGCCTCCTCCTCATTATTATTTCTTTCTTTCTTTCTTTCTTTCTTTCTTTCTTTCTTTCTTTCTTTCTTTCTTTCTTTCTTTCTTTCTTTCTTTCTTTCTTTCTTTCTTTCTTTCTTTCTTTCTTTCTTCTTCTGTTCTCTCCTGGACAGGTCAGTGAAGGAAAAGATAACTAAGAAAAACTCATTCTTATCTTAGATGACTTCCTTGGTATAGCAAAATGATTATTGCATAGCACCTACTGTGTCCTGGAGGTAACTAGGCGCCTGACCATAGAGACCATAGAGACACTTATGCACAATAGTGCATATTTTGAAGCAGATCCTGGCTGCCACTGAAAGCCAGTGCAGACCTTTGCAATGCTCTGTGATATGTTCTCTCCTAGAGACCCTTTTTAATGAAGCTTCCAGAGTTCTTCATCCAGGATAAGGATGTTGTTCTCCGGTTTTGCTGATTCTGGCATTCATGATTTAGATTCTGATATTCCTTAAAGGAATACAATGTATTCAGGTAGGCAGGTAGGATTGCAATGTTATGAGCTTTGTGCCTGGCAAACAAAAACACATCACATTTCTCCAGTAAGAGGCATGGGGCCTCATTACAACTCTGGCGGTAGCCGTGCCCTTATTAAGGGCACGGCTGCGCTGGAGTTGCATTTTTTCCGGCACCCGTGAATGGGCAAGAACCGGGTCATGGCGAGCTCGGCAGACCCGGTAATTGCCAATTTTTGGGTTCCTGAATCAAAGGCGTCCCGATCCCAATTCAGACCCATAGGGCTGAATGGGGATGGGGACGTCGGATGCACCGGCACATTCAGAGCTGTGCCGGTGCATCCGACGTGCTCTGCTCGTGGGTGCCATTACACCCGCCAGGAAAAACCTGGAGGGTGAAACAGCACCCGCGAGCAGAGCATGTAGCATGGCGGTCCGGTAACTACGGTACCAGCATGCTTACTGGTACCGTAGTTCCCTGACCACCATGGTTGTAATGAGGCCCATAGTCTCAAAACGTATGCACACTGGCGCCCAAAAGAAGTGTCATATCCACGTCTGTGACTAAGATGACGTGCATTTCTCAAAATAATGCAATTAAAAAAGTCCTTCTCTGGGCATTTTTCTACTTGCATTACTTTTCATGCTGCAGAGTTCATTGTGTTTTCTATATTAAAGAAACAGCCAGGTGGAAGCGATTTGCTATTTAGACACTTTGCTTTCTTTGAGCATCCCTGGCAGGAACGTTCCGCCTACTCCATTAACGTTATCGTTTGTTTGCTTTGAACATGTGCCGGCAGGAAAAGGTCTGACCTTTTCAAACGAATGTTAGCAGCAACATTTCACCAGCATGCATTGTTACAAACCAAACACAAATCTGTCACCCGAATCCCTAACACGTTCAGCTGGGCCTGAATCACAAGAATACAGGGAAATTCGGGTAATTCAGGTTTCTGACAAAAATTCGACAAAGGCTTAATAAAGAGGCTGTTGAAGGGCATCTGTGTGGCATGAGATCAAAAGAAGCACTGGGGCAAATCTGCAAGGGAGGAGTGTTACAGGCACTGCCATAGGAGGTGACAGCGCTCCACATTTGACAATGGCATCCTGGTAGGAAGAGGTCGATATGGTCAAATGGGTAGACATTTCAGGAGGAGTGGAGACAGGCACAGCAGATGAACGTCAACATTTCATGGAGGGTACCTGTCAACTTTCAGCGGCACATTGCCCGCTGGGCATGCATCTTGTCAAATTAATGCCTGGAATGCAATTGCGGGATACGGCAGCGAAAACAAACGTTAAAAGCTTTGCCGCCTTTGCCACCTTTCAGTGGGTAGCTACTTCCTGTACCAACGCTCACCAGTAATTAATTAGAGGCTGTGGGTGAGTCTTTGTCCTGGCATTGGTAGACATGAACTGTAGATAACTTGATTATTTTGGTTATTTCTAGCAAAAAGACCTGAATAGTTCACCAATAGGTTTATAGGTCACCCCCTCTGCACTTTTCCCTTTCCCCCCTCCCCTACTCTTGCGCAATTTCAATGTCACCTGCCTATTAAAATCGTTGTCACTGTCCTCCCTCTGTTCCTCCTCCCTTGCCTACGTGTGTATAGGCGTGTTATAAATGCCATATCATATCATATGGGTACCACTCGTTCAACAGATTGTGTGCTTGACACATTGAGTGCAGAACCGGGCACTGAAGAGATATTTGCACAGAAGCTGCCTTTCAGACTTAAAGATCTGACTCCATCTTAGCTTTCTGGCGCTAGAATACGGTCAGGCTATGACCATGGACGAATCCCACCTCTATTCCTACTCTATATATAGCCCCCGAATACATGGACTAGTTGATTTCCAGTGTCCAAGTAAGACCAGAGGAGGAAACATGATGTTCCGAGGCTGATGCCGGCATCAGGGATGAATCTGCCAGAGAGCAGTCTGGGGATTGCAGTTTTACAGCGACCTATTGATTCAACCATGGCACGAGTCACACATGGCATGTAATGTTTACATGTATTGATTTAGTGGTACCTTCCGATTGCAAATGGGACATATGCATGTTCTTGGTTGGCTCCTGCAGAAGCGGGAACCGTGCAGTGTTCCCATGGGAACATACTCTGTGCATTAAGGACGTTCACAGAACTGTGTATAATACATGGCAGCGTAAATAATCTCCTATGCTAGTGGAGAGCTCCATCCAATAGACGCAGTTCATCATGCCGGCCATTATACAATGTCTCTTTTATGGGATGTTCTTCTGCGCCTTAAGTATTCAGTCGGGACCAATTGTGATGTCCTGTTGTGATTTGCAAACAAGGCAAGAGTGACTTATTTCCGTTTTTCTGTAGATTGCGTTTAGAATTACTATGATATAGAGATGATGAAGTGGGGACAGGGTTTTAAACGGGGGGGGGGAGGCACCTCAGGAAGAAGAGGGAGCGGTCAGCAAACTGCACCGCTCGCTCTCCCTAACGCTGAAATGTCAGTAGGGGGCAGGAAGCAATGCACCACTTCACTTGCAGTTCGAGAACTGGAACGATGCTGGGCTGAATGCACAAGATAAACACGTGTTCAGGACTGCAGCCATGTGTTGGAGGTATGTGAATCGCTTAACGAAATCATATAACTACGAGCAGTGAAGATTTCTTTTTTGGTGTCTGGTTCCTGACCCTTCCCCTCGCAATGTGGGCCTTCCCTTGTTATGCGAGTACTCATTTTTATTTTACCCATAACAAACACAACACGCCCTCCCTTTCAAGATATCCGTGTTTTTTTTCTCAGCTCCCAATGCCATCAGCAGCAGCTGGGGTAGCTCTAGCCAATGGGGAGCAAGCAACGTATAGGGGGAGGAGGTGGACTGATGATGGGGAATTTTAGGGAGTGTGCAGAAACCAGCGCTCCCCCAGATGGATCCCTGAAAAAACTGCCACGTTGGATTACAGCTCTGGGTGGCTCTCTGCCTGCACATCTTCCCGAATAACAAGGAGACAGAATCGTGTACGGGAATATGTTAATTCAAAGTCAATGTAATAACGCGTCATCTGCATCACTTGCAGCTGGGAAACAACTTTTTTAAAATGCATTTGACCTCTATTAGCATATTCCAAGGTATGACATCACTCACAAAGTTATGATGTTTCAAACTAGAGTACACCTAGCGCCTAACCCAGCCCTCTCTATTACTGAAGTGCAGTCCTACTTTTATGTTGGCAGTCAGTTGTTATGTCTGCACTCTGGGCACAGGGTCAAGACGTAGGTGCTGGGGGACACCCAGCTGATGCACAAAGGACAGGGAGGCAGCCTGACAGCCCATTGTCGTAAAGACGCTTCCATCACGGCAGGGGCACCAGCACGCAGCTGCAGAGTTGCCAGGCACGGGCTCTGCTACACATGGGGGACACCAGAGACCGCGTCAGCCAGCAGGGGCACTGTCTTGGTAGAGGGCCCTGCAGGGAAGGCCCTCTGCCTGCTACACAGCGCCAGCATCGCACGCTGCATAGAACGACACAGCAGGCAGGAGTCAGTTGGTCTTGACAGATGAGTGGGAAACTGCAAATTCCTTTTATTGAGCGAGTCTCATGGACACAGCATGTGACATTAGCAGGAGCCCTGGGAGGGAGTCATTATCTTAAAGGGGATGGGACACCAAACTCCTCCTTTTTCATATTAAAAAACAAAATCAAAAACCAACATCAAAGGACATCACAATCAACAGTCACGGACACTTATGCTTGCTCCATTTGGGAATAATTGGTGGGAACAAAGAATCACGGACGCAGACTCAAGCAGTTACAACCATAAAACATATACTGAGCATTTGTATACATTAAAGCGACAGTTAGGGTTGGTGAACTGCTGGTGGCACGTTGTTAGTTCCACAACCACACAATTGGACTAATGTGGAAAACACCTGTCGATATCCCCAGATTACGTATCACACAAGGAAATCACAGGTTATTAAAAATTCACAATTACTTCACACATTCCTACCATGTATGTAGCCTTAGTCTAGCTTGCCCTCCAACATATCTACCTAAACCCTTTTGATTTTCTATCTCTAGCAAGCACTGGTGGGCTATTATCTAGGGTGAGGGGATAGGAATAAAGGAAACTTGCCCTATCTTGCCCTATCTCAATAGTATCTGATTATTTGATATTTTTTGTTTTGTTTTCAAAAACCCGTTTTGTTTTTTAAAAACCCATTAACATTGGTGTGTGTAATTTGCTTTGCAGAATGGAACTCCTTACATTTAATTCACTTCCTTTGCTCTGCAAAAATCACACTTTAAAAGTTATTTGCAGGACCTATTTGGCTCCTGTTATGGTACATTCAAAAGGATCACCATATATTGGTGTCACGTAAGATACAAGTTGCAACCAAATGTTCTAATCTGGTGCAGTGTCTCACTCGCAAAAACACTTTCTACCCGCATGGGAGGAAAGTGAAGAAATGCTAAAAATATTTTATTTTCTTCAAATGCCCCTTCGTGCTATTCCTTCTCTACAAAAGGGTCACGTGTTGGCCGACCGGTTTCAGTGGTATCAGATCATTATCCACTTTCTTCAGGGCCATAGCATGTGTTATACTGTCACAATACAAGAGTGCTCTCAAATCACTCTTCTACGAAAAAAACATCACACCTGTAGTTGATACAAAAGATAGGGAGGGGGGAAAATATGTTTATATTTAATATCTATCACATGCTTTTATTCGAAATTGAGTGGGTTTGTTTTGCTTTTGATCCTTTTTGAAGATGTTCTATTTTTTTAAGCAGTTAATTTTATCATGAAATATGTTGATGTTGTTCTTCATTTTTCCATTTACTTTTATGAAATTGATTTATGTATGTTTTGTATTTACTTTTTGAAAGGTTGATTTAATTCAACCATATCAATAAAAAAAATAAAAAAAAAATACCTATTCTTATTCAATCTCTCTTTCAATAGTTGTGGATTAAATTTTCAAAAAGGTGATGTATCGTTCCCTCTGTGTGGTTTTTCTCAACATCAGGGAGTGCGGGTGACTGCTTCGTTATCTAGTGTGGAATTATAGAGCATCGTGCCCCTGAGGAACCGACTGCTGGATACGGCGTCATGGTACAGGTGTCATTTGTTTGACACCTGTACTCACTGTGCACCCTCAACGGGCACACACACCTCACCCCAGAGAGTTCCAGAGACATGAGTCAGACCTTTGTCTTCTGATCCATTTTTATCTTCTGTATCCTCAAAGCCACCTCATTACCATTGTACCACACATCCTACAACCCAAAGCCTGCTAGCAACCTGTCCCACAGCATCTAGGAAACTCTGTTTGTCCCCGAAAACATAACCACAAACAGGGCTTTGAACAGACCACCCATTTCGGCTTGCATACCCTCTCCAAAACTCTCACAAGCCTCACAAGCAAACCGATCAACACTGGCTCAGCACCCAGCCATCTTTCAATCAATTTCACACCGAATGGCCTATATCTCCCACATATTTCCCATACAAGGCAATCTCCCCCAAATATATATATATATATATATATATATATATACACACACACACACACACACACACACACACAGACACACACACACACACTCTCTCTCTTCCTCACACACACAATTCCATCAATATTTGGAAGAACTCGAAAAAGGCTACGCTGTTCGATCCTGCCACCAAGAACCCCGCCAGACCTCCATAAATGTTTTCCCTTCCAATTGATGTAAATACCAACCATGATCTCTGTAGCTGAAATAAGTTCTACATTCCACTGCGCTGAGTCTGCTGGGAAATACTTCAATATCCCATTGACCTCTGGCTAAAAGTCCTGCCACAATGTCAAGTCACCCTGATTTTGGCTTATACTCTCATCCTGTGGTGGGGTCTCTTCGAGGGTCTCTTTGACAGACTACAAAATTCCGTGCTTGGACATACAGCATTGCATGCAGAATTGTGGTGTGCGTGCAAATACTGGACCTTCCACACTTCACATTTAACGGCCCCTACTATTGCTTCCAGCAACGTTCTCAGCCTGAACAACTTGTCCACCAGTAATCATGATTCACTTTCCACCGAATCCAGTTTAATGCCTGGGAATGTGGAGAACCTCTGCAGGTCCCTCCATTTTCTCAGGTTCCAGAGTAACCCCAACATCCCCTGCTAACTCATGGAAATCTTTCAACATTCTTCTACACTCATGGATGCCTCCTCCATCCTCAAAAAGAAGGAACAATAGAGATAATGCAGCACTTGCTCCAAGTCTGAACACTTCCTGAAATCCTATTTCAAAAACATGCTAAAGCACTTAAATGCCAAATATGTTACAGAATATCCCATTGGAATTGTCTTGACCACTTACATGTGGGTACTTATCTGGATGACGGCCTAACTGGATTGCTACTTGTCTTGCACCAAGAAAACTTAATTAGCACGTGGCCTCATTACAAGCCTTGCGGTCCGGAAATAAGGGTCCCAGAAGCAGCGTACTAGCACCCTTTCCGGACTGCCAAACTACAAGTATGCCTGCAGGGTCTGTTGTTCCCAGCAGGTCTGACCTGCCAGGGCACTGGCCCCTTCAGGCATGGTTTTCAGGGAAGTACTGGCACCATTAGCAATGGGGCCAGTGCGTCCATGTCCCCATTACCGTGGAGTTCTATAGGATTTCACGGGAATGGGGACTAACACTTTTGGCCACCTGACATCTTGGGCGGCCGGGACGTGTATGTCCCAGTGGCAGAGGGATATCAGGTGGCAGAATGGTGTTGTGGGTTCGGCAGCAACCAGTCAGTAGCACCGGCGAGTACCTGCCAAATTTGTAGAAGCCCTATTTGGGCTCAACCCCTGTTATAAACCAGTATGAAATCAGTTCCTTGGTTTTTTAGGCCCCATCTCATATTTATGCTGCAGCCCTTTTTGTCCTTTCTCCCCCACCCTCCCTCAGTGCTCTGGAGTATCTTGTATACATGAGGCATGTTGCAAAACATCAATAAATAAAACATCTTTCTCGCAGATGTAATCATTCAGCAAAGCTACCTCTGGCCCTGCCAAAGGTAGTATGAGGAAGAATTCCACTTTCTCCTTCAGAGGTGTCATATTCAATGAGGATATTATCAGATTGTGTACTGGTATCCCTTCACATGGACCAGTGAATCTCTCCTATTTTACCTCCTCCAGAAGCATCGTAGCCACAGTATCTCCATGGTATTTCACTTTTGGGCACTGCCGCAACACATCCAAATCTTCTGAAATTTAGGGCGATTCGTCCATGACAAACCTTGGACAAATCTTTTTTAATGTTTGTCCGAAGAACAAGCGCATTGCTTAAAGGAGGAAATGTCATTGGAGCTCCTACCCATGGAGCATGGTGCGAAATTGAGGGGAGCTATGAGATATTTAGCTTCTGCTGCTTCCATAATAGAGCCTTGTTGGGTTGCAACCAACAGCTACCAGGAGCTACGTTTGGCTCCTGGGGCCAACTGATGCCTTCAAAATATGTAAATGAGACATTAAACTGGTTCCCCTGCGGTAGCTCCTGCCTACTGGGTGATGCCCGATGCCCAGGAGCTGATTTTAGCTCCTGCTCATCGAGTCTCAATTTCAAACCCTGTGGAACTTTCAGAGTCAGAAAGGTAGGAGGTCGTTTCTGGAAGCAGGCTTAGGATATTTAGGCAAGGCTTCAAAAATTGGAGTGTATTTAGAGTAGTTTTAGAGCAAAGACTAGGGAGAGGCACAAGTTACTGTGACCCTGCCAGAGGGTGACATTTAGGGTTGGCTTCATATGCAGCTCTTTGTGACACTTTCAGTCATTTGCAGTAGGCAAACAACACAAGTGCCACCACCATAGATATGGGGAGGCGAGTGTCACACCAATTAGTGACAGGTGGATGAGACATGTGAATTTGGGTCACACCAGGGAGGAGGAGCTAGATGAGATGCAAAATCACAAAGGCAGGTTATGGAAGAGGCACACATTCCTATTCTGCTGGGTGGGAGCAGCAAAGACTTTTGAGGAGGCAGGTCCATCACTTATAATAAGTAAATGAGAAACATTCCATTGAGTAATACCTTGGAGGTGTGGGAGGTGCCGGGAAAAAGAGGGATGTTTGTTGGATGGTACAGCTCACCTGATTTTATTGTGATGGATCAGCAGAGATTCAGGGAGCCGGGTGACATACCAATCAGTGACCATCTGTTGAGACGACTCAAAATGACATGGCGGAGAAGCAAGAGGTGCCAGGGAACATTGAGTGCAGCTTGTGGGAGAGTCACATTTGCCTGATCATGCTGGGAGAGAGCATCAGAGATTCAGGGAGGTGGGTGACGTACCTGTCATTGTCCGTCTCTTGAAGAAGGTGGACGAGACACTTGCTATGGATGAAACCAAGGAGGAGTTGGTATGCGCTAAGTGCACCTTGTGGGAGAGTTACACCTGCTTTATTTTGCTTGGAGAAAGCAGAAACCATTCAGAGAGTGGGCGACAGAAATGTGAACACATAAGCCAATCCTAGGGGACACTTTTTGAACAATAATAACAACATGTCCGCTCCCACATGTGCGAGAGGCAGTGGGAGAGGTACTGCTCATGTTTTTTTCAATCCTGTCACACCTCTTCCTTTGTGCACTGATGAGACCAGAATTGCATGTGGTCAATGTCAATTTCCACACCCTTCACTGTGGGTTACAAGCGGCAGTATGATTAAATGCACAAGTATCGCACCACGGCAATGCAGCTCTGCCGAGAAGAACAGAGGAGGTTGCATACTCACTTTCATCCACTATCTGAGAAGAAAGAAGGGGTGGTGTGCAGATCGTATTTAGTGAAGAACAACAGACCTGGTACTAGAACAGGAGAAGGGAAATTAAAATCCCAGGTCCCTATTAACCGTCGCCTCCAACCACAGAATCAGACAGTAATAATGACAAGATGGATGATGATCAGGACAACAGTCATGCTCAATCATAGTCCAGACAGGAATAAACATTGCTGCTGGAAATCAGTGAAACTGGGGAGAAAGATGGGAATGAAACAGCAGATTCAGATGATGCAGTATTAATATAAACTCACCCCTCACTTGAGTATAGTCTCTTTGAGAAATAGCCTTCCTGTCTCAATCCAGACAGCACATCACATCAGTATGCGAAATCCAGAACACCACCATTGCCTCCAGGACCATCATGAACACATGAACCACACCTGCATGCTAGAGCACTACAAAAGTCAAGAGTAGCAGCACTTTACAGAAAACAACCTTTGCCCATGTATACACTCTGTTGGGCAGTGAGAAGACTGGTACCAATTTGGGTACCACATTCACGTGGTCCCATATGCAATGGCTTCATGAACAGACAGGAGAAGAACTCAAAAGATATGCAGTGCATTGTGAGGAATTGCCATCTGGCAAGGATGAGGAAACCCTCGTTTTTTTATTTGTATTGTGTAATAAAATGATGCCAGTAATTCCATCTCAGATTACCCTTTCATAGGCTCCATGCCAAAAGCATAGTGTACACTTGTGCTCTTCTGCATCTACAGCCGCATCTGCAGTGCCTGCTCTTCAGTGGTGCCAAGCAGCTTCAGAGAACACAAGTGTCATCTGAGCGATGCAGTGACAGCCAAGTCCCTGCAGCGCAAGATTGGCATTTAAGGCATCCACCCCCCTGTACTAAAAACCTATCATTATGAGTTACTATTCTGGTGACAAATACATCTTTAAAAATAAGCCATACACTATATTTAGTGTGGTGGATGGTAACTCTCATAATGATTGCAGCCAAAACTGTTTATTATCATAGGTGGCATGCCTGTAAATCCAGCTCAGCTGCAAAAGGACTATGTGTACTCTCCCCAGACAAGGGTGTCTCTGCTACTGCTAGGGAGAATGTAGCTTTGGAGAGTTTGCCTCTCTATGTTCCCTTTGTCATGGCAGGTAATTCCTTCCCCAGAAAACAGCCACTCCACAGGAAACTGGACTGGCAGCAGGAATCAAAGGAGCCAACCCATTCACATAGCCTTTGATTCTATTGAGAAGGGAAGGGGCATGTTTAGTGTAGATAGAGGGCGCTCTGGACAACTGGAGAAAGGGTCCATCATCTTGTTTCTCCATGCAACTAGCCTTCCCTCCTGCCCCCACGTCCTGTAGCACACGTAACTTTGGGTGTGATATCAGAAGGCTTAGTCCACTAGTTTCAAGGACAGAGATCAGAACCCAAAAACAGCATAGGTTGAGTCAAGTCACCCAGGATGGGGGGTTGCCTTTAAAAGAAGGGGTCTCACACCACTTTTCAGATTCACTTTGGAACAAATACTTAAGAAGAATTTCATTGGGCATCTGTTGGGAGTGTTGACATTCCAGAGCCCTCCACCACTGACATTAAGACTGAGCGTCCAAGGCAGAAGCAAGCTCTGTTCCCAACCCATCCCCAGAACACACTTGGTGTGAACAACACCTGCATCTCTGCCAGTAACACTGCTGCCAGATTCTCTACTTGGTGGAGGACCTCTGAATTTGTGCACCAGTCTTTCCTGCTGGGAGCCCAAGATCAAGGAATGAACCTGTCACTGAGGACCCAGAGAGGGACTCACAGAATTCTGAGTGCCAAGCCAAAGTCTTTCCGGTTATTTGGGTCAAAGATCGTTTCATCCCAAACCATCGCAGAGCTGACTCCACTGCATCTCAAACTCGAACTGCATGTTCAAACCTGTTTGCCGCCACACTGCTGTAGAGGAGCAAGTGGACACATCATCCTTAGTTCCTGCACGCTTACCACTGTCATATTGGAACAGCAGGTGAAGAGCTCTATGTGGGACACCAGGTTTCATCCCAAAACCGCATTGAGTGTATGAGGGACGATATGCACTCAGACAACTGTATCAAATGTACCCACTGAGAGGTTTAAAGGATGTCTGCACACGCCATTAGACATCATAGAGTTACAAGTGAAATCTGACAAGGCTAGAGTGATGTCATGAAGGAAAGATACTGAGAAGCACTGAAACAATATGCAAATACTCGAAGAGTGAAGATAGAACTGAAGTAATCAAGATACAAAGAAGATAAAGTAACCTGCTGACCAATAAGTGTATATGCTCAGAAACCCAAGATAAACTAGACATATAGAAATTTGCTGCAGAGGAAAACATAACGTGGCATGATGGAAAGATGGATGCGGACTTGTTTTGAAACTAATCAAGCTACCTCAGAGACAGATCATGGATGCAAAGTCAGGAGACCCTGGAAAAACAGCATTGTGTGAGCAATTGAGAGAAGTCTACTGGCCAGGGATCAAAATGCTGCTTCAAGGAATAATTGCAAGGCATAAGGGGAGTCAAAAGGATAATCCACATACGTAAGACATATTTCTCTTAGATTAAGCAAAGAAGAAAACATCTGCAAGAGACTTGCAATAGACAATTAAAGATGTGGAAATCCCTTTCAAGATGGAGTGAGCAAATCTCCAGAGGCCAAGAGGGAAATAACACCCAACCCAATTGAATCAAATAGCAGTAAATAGAAGGTCGAAATGGACACACATCTGGTCTCCTCACACGTGATTCAGAAGTTAAAAAAACAAGGGCTATTCATTATGGCCAAATGAAGATAATGGTGTGCCTACACTCATGTTAATGTCCTTGAACAGAGAATAGGCTTCAAGGTCAACTACAAAGGAGAAGCCTTGGCTTGGAGCCTGACTGATGAGAGATGATGGACTAATGGGGAAAGTGGGGAGTAGGCTGATGTTACATTTGGAACCTGAGTTTAATTTTACTTATGTGCTGCTAACGAGCCAAAAGTCCAAGGTTGGGAAAGCATGCCAACCAATTACAGGGCCTATGTAGCAGCATGCTATATACTGTTGCACAGGCCAACCTGCAGCCATTTTACCATTATAATCAGTATTGAACCGGTTTAGAGATTGTTCAAGGCATGCCTACTAGATAAGGGGCATCCAGTAATATTGTTAGTACTTACATAACATATAGGTATTTATGTTCCCTTAACCAATCCCTCCCTTCAATAGGTTTGACAATTTATCACGTATGTTGACATCATAGATGACGCATATCGAGGTACCTTTACATAATTAAATTTAGTTGTGAGTGCGTAAACTACTGTTTGTTGTTCACCAGATTGCCCTACTTTATTCTATGATAATAACTAGCCTAAGTACTCAGTATCACCCGGGATGTCGATTCTCAGATTTTCTTTTACTATTCCACCGAAAAAGATGAACAAATATTGTAGTTTGCCATAAAGGTAAAACATGATACATGTTAATTTCACAAATTAATTGAACACCAAATTTTCATTTATCTCCAATTTAAATTCTCACATGAATATCATATTTGTATACTTACTCTGATTATTTGCAGTGTAGTTAGCTTTGGTGGTCACTGTCGCTGCTAAACACACATGGCATGTAAGCATACAAATATGATATTCAAGTGAGAATTTAATTCAGAGGTAAATAAAAAATGTGGTGTTCAATTAATTTGTGAAATTAACATTTATTGAGTTCATTGCAAAAGTAATCAATGAAAAGTAAGACACACTAACTCTCTTCTTAAAAAATTAGAAAACAAAAAAAGTGCAAGCCCAGTTCACCACATACAGCACGATGATGAGCACTTTCTACAAATGACCTGTAGATGGTGCGCAAAACACGACAAAATGTGATGCCAAAAAACGAAACAAGTTAATTATCTCGGGAACGGGATGACCTATCAAGCTAGAAATAGTTGTATTCATTTAGCAATGAAATAAAGAATATTCCATGCAAAATTCATGAGGAGTTACGTCCACCGAGATCAATACCACATAAAAACCAACAAACAAACACAACTTTGTTTTATATATATATATATATATATATATATATATATATATATATATATATATATATATATATATATATATATATATGTATATATATATATATATATATATATATATATATATATATTACACAGCCACGTTAGTGGCTGTGTAGTTATAGTTAAGTTTCTGTTTCCATAGGAAGAGCCCTTTTTGGGTGGCTTATAACTTCGCTCTTCCTGGACGAATCCTCACCAAACTTTGCAATAAAAGTATATGGGTCACTCTGAATCTTTTCGCAAAGTTTGGCGAGCTTTGGTTCAGGGGGGGCAAAGTTATAAGGGGGGTCCCAAAACCTATTTTTTTCCCATAGACTGAATGGGTAAAAAACTTTGCTCACGTCTACAGCCCAAACCGCTGGACGGATTTTCACCAAATTTGGACCAAGAGCAGCGGCTTGGTCCCAAAAGTGTGCTTTTGCAAATTTGGTGAAAATCCGTCCAGTAGTTTTTTATCAAATGAGCAAAAAATAGGTAAAACAAATTAGTGATATCTATGTTCTGTCCGCGGACACACTTCCCTGTTCGCTCCGCGGACAGTGTCCTGATTGGCCAACCATCTTGCATCATGTCCGCGGACATGCAACGTGTTCGTTGATTGGACGGTGAAGAGCATGAAGTGTGTCAGATTTTCGGGAACGCCACCATCTTGGATTAGTGGACATCCGCGGACAGCGCGGTGAAACATTGTTGAAAAATACTATTTAGTAGAGTGTGTTGTTGTGAGAAAGTGTTTGGGGAGGGTGGGGGAGTAAGAGATGGGTTCAATGTTTTATTTATTTAGGTGGTAGACCCCCCTGTTGTGTTCGCTTTGTCCGTGGACAACGCAGATGTTCTAAAATGTTGTAAATAAATGAAATGGGGGTGTTCTGAGGACACTACCCCTGTCCGTATTGTTCGCAAGCAAGCTGAAAGTGTTCTAAGAACAGTGGCGGTGTCCTGAAATGTTCAAAAATAAACAAAATGGATGTGTTCTGAGGACGGTAAGCCTGTTCGTTTTGTTCGCAGGCAAGTTGAATCTGTTCTAAGAACACATCATGTGTCCTGGGATGTTAGTCAATAAATAAAATGTTGGTGTCACGAGGACGGTATGCCTGTCCATTCTGTTCACAAGCAATTTCAAATTGTTCTAAGAACACATGTTTGCAAGCACGTTCAAAGTGTTTTAGAACATATTATGTGCCCTGGGATGTTCGTAAATAAACAAAATGGGTGTGTTTTGAGGACGGTAAGCCTGTTCATTTTGTTCGCAGGCAAGTTGAATCTGTTCTAAGAGCACATCACGTGTCTTGGGATGTTTGTCAATAAATAAAATGGGGGTGTCCTGAGGACGGTATGTCTGTCTGTTCTGTTCGCAAGCAATTTCAAATTGTTCTAAGAACACATGTTCGCAAGCACGTTCAAAGTGTTCTTAGAACACATTATGTGTCCTAGAATGTTCGTAAATAAACGAAATGGGTGTGTTCTAAGGACGGTAAGCCGGTTCATTTTGTTCGCAGGCAAGTTGAATCTGTTCTAAGAACACATCATGTGTCTTGGGATGTTCGTCAGTAAATAAAATGGGGGTGTCCTGAGGACGGTATGCCTGTCCTTTCTGTTCACAGGGAATTTCAAATTTTTCTAAGAACACATGTTCGCAAGCACGTTCAATGTGTTCTTAGAACACATTATGTGTCCTGGGATGTTCGTAAATAAACAAAATGAGGGTGTCCTGAGGACGCTATGTCTGTCCATACTGTTCGTAGGCAAGTTGTAACTGTTCTAAGAACACTCATGATGTCCACGGACATTAAAAGTGTCCATATGGCATAGTTAAAATGTTTGACTCTATGGGTGTGATATGCTGCGATTGTTGTGGCCAGGGCATAGAGTCTTTGGAGCATGGCCATATGGCCCTGTACCCAAGACTTTATGCCCTGGCCACAATCACAGCAGCATATCACACCCATAGTGGCTTATAACTTTTGGATCCAAGAACAAATTTATAAGCAATGAAGTTATAAGCCACTATGGGTGTGATATGCTGTGGTAGTTGTGGGCAGGGTCTATAGTCTTGGGTGCATGGACAAGATCAAATTTATAGGCAGAAAAGTAATAAGTCACTATGGGTGTGATTTGCTGTGATGGTTGTACTTAATATTATATACTTACTATTTGGTTTAGTAACTGGCGTACATGTATTTCTTGTTTATTTCTGTGATAAAAGAAAAGATCATGTTAGTATTGGTATTTTGCAACAACTTACAACATTGAAAAAGCAACATTTTTTCGTACCCTCATATTTAGTAGATTACAAACCAGTGTACTGTGCAATTTACTCAGTTTCTGTGTTTGTTGCTAAAATCATTGGGTCTGTGGGAGAAAAAAAAATCCATGTTGGATTAAAAAAAAACTTTTTTTGTTATGCTACAGTCAATTTATTTGTTTGTTTTCAGTGTTCACTTGTTGTTTCTGTCTAATGCACTATATATTGGCTTGTTGCAGATTATTGGAGCAGTTAGATACCTGTTCACATATTCTAACAGTCTATATTTTTGTTATAATGAAGTGGTATTGATTTATCTTATTGAATATTGTAAAATTTTGGGTTAGTTAGATACCATTTGACGTATTCTAACTGTCTATTTTTTGTTATAATGTAGTGGTATTGATTTATCTGTTTGATTATTGAAAATCTTGAGGTAGTTAGATACCAGATGGCGTATTCTAACTGTTTATTTTTTTATATAATGTATTGGTATTCATTTATCTGTTTAGTTGTTGTAGAATCTTGGGTCAGTTATATAGCTGTTGGCATATTGTAACAGTTTATAGTTTTCTAATAGAAGTTTAGTTAATGTTTAAGTACAGTTTAGTTAATACATTTTGGTTTTAAGAAATTATAATTAAGTGTTATTGATTTATCTGTTCGGATTTTGTAAAATTTTGGGGTAGTTAGATACCATTTGGCGTATTCTAACTGTCTATTTTTGTTATAATGTAGTGGTATTGATTTATCTGTTTGGTTATTGAAAATCTTGGGGTAGTTATATACCAGTTGGTGTATGCTAACTGTTTATTTTTTTAATATAATTTAGTGGTATTCATGTATCTGTTTAGTTGTTGTAGAATCTTGGGGCAGTTACATAGCTGTTGGCATATTGTAATAGTTTATAGTTTTCTAATAAAAGTTTAGTTAATGTTTAAGTACAGTTTAGTTTATACATTTTGGTTTTAAGAAGATTAAATAAGCGTTTGTAAGATTTGCAGGTAATTTCTGCTTTAAAGTAATGGTACTATCATTACATTCAAACCATCCACAATTCTTTTTTTTATATATGCAGTATAGTGACCTGCATTGGTTGTGGCTCCTGTGTGGTAGATTATACCTATTTTTGTGAAGGTTTTCTTACCAAGTGATACTTGACCATGTGTGAATCCAGTCAGCTTTCAGTTGTTTTTGGTACCATCTGTATTGTAACGTAGAAGCATTAGTATTACGTATTTACTATGTGTTTGTATTAGTAAGGTGGAGCGATTATCCGAATTGCAGGTAGTACATAATCTACCATGGTTTGCATTTTGTACAAATTGCTAAAATGGAACAGATTCACAATTAGGTATTGATACATACACAAAGCGCTCATTGGGGATTTGTTCTTGTGTCACATTTTTGCACAGAGTGCATGTATGTTTCCACATGTATGAAATCTGGAGGATTTCATTTATAGGTATGTTTTTGTTTTCCAGTACTTGTAGTAAGTACTTTAGAAATTCTTGTGGATCTTCCTGTGAGTTTATAGTGACTTTCACCATTCCAGCACAGTAGTCAAATTGTTGTCTTATTCCATAAACACTATATGTGTTGTCAGGATTGTTTGTTGCGTTTCTATGAAGTACTAACATTTGCAAACACAATTGGTCTGTGCTGTTTAAGTAAATGTTGTCAACTATTGGTGGTAATTGAAATAGAATATTCATTGCTACATTTGCGTAGCAACTTACACCATTTACATTTGAAATTTAAATGGACCAAATAGTTCTGTATCTGAGTGCTTTTTTTGAAGTTTGTCTTCCTTCTTTGAAGAAGTACCTGGTTTACTTTCCCTAATAGGTTCTTTTTTGATTGTGGTACTTGATGAAGTATTAGTTTCTTTTAATCTCTTTGGAGGATTTGCAGTGACATCCTGTTGCATTTCTGTTTGATTTAGTTTTCTTTTAGAACATTTTACTTTTTGTGGAATAGGATATGTTTTTAGATGGGGGTATATAGCGAACAAAGTCTATTGTATTCTGAAATGCAAGGAATATCAGCATTTACTTTACTTGCATCAAAGTTGATTAGAAATAGGCTGTCAGGTGCACGTAAGCGTGATAGTGCTATGTAGCTCATGCCTTCTTTAAAGACTGTGTTACCAATGTATGTCAATGCTTTGTCTAGGGTAAGACCTTGTGATTTATGAATGGTGACTGCGTATGCAAGAGTTAGCGAAAATTGTTCTCTTTGTACATACATGTCTTTGAAGAGAAGGAATCGAGCTGTTGAGCGTCCTATCCTTTTCACTTCTGAAAGTTTGTCAAAGAGAATATTGACAAACTGAATGTTGCCATGTGGGTATGTTTGAAAGCCAACAACTGTACCCAGTGCTCCATTAACTAGAGCTTGATCTACGTCAAGGTTACGTTTAAGCATTACTCTGCAATTTAAGGATAATTTTAATATTTTTTCCAATCCAGCTGTGTTGGAGTTTGAATTTTCGAAACTATTTAGTCTTGTTGTGGCTTGTTCACACATGGGTAGTGTCATACCATGTATGTTTAGTTTGTCTGTGGCGCTAATTTCAATTATTGGTTGCATTTCTTTTTTTAACATTGTTTCATTGAATTTGAAACAGCTTGCAAGAGTTGGCATTAAGGCCATACAATTGACATTTTTGTGGGCTAATTGTTCCATAACATCCGTAGCACATGCATTATGGCCATAAAGTGCATGAGTGTGCCGGGTTTTCAATATCGCTTGTGCTTCTTGAGATAATATACCAACTCTAATACTTTTTAAGATGTTGGCATAAGTGAGATCTGCAGATTGCCGCATGTTTTCTGTTAGTTCTCTATATTGGAAAGTTGCCAAAGGTTGACATTTCCAATGCTGCCAACAGTTTTATGGCAGAGTTTGTGTCCTAAGGTTTTAAAAATAGGCTCACATTTCACTGGTGTCAATTGAAGAAGATCTCAGAAAACAATAATGTGTTTTCCTCCAAAGAGCTCTTCGCAGTTTGTTTTGAGTACTTCTTGTAATCTGAGGTGAATCAAGGCCAACATTAGGTTGGAGACCATGCTCACTTCATCTACTAGTAGCATTTCCGTTTGTTTTAATACTCTGCGTAGTTCCATTGCAGCTTCTGTAGAAAGTTTGAAATAGTCTAATTTGTTTTGGTATTCTACTGGCAGGAGTAGTAATCGGTGTAAAGTGACACCGCCTATGTTGTAGGCAGCTAAACCTGTGGGGGCAGTGACAACAGCTGACAGTTTGTTATTTGTCAATTGTTGAATGAATTTACTGATGATTTTGATTAAGGATGTTTTGCCAGAACCAGCTTCACCACTGACGTACAGTAGTATAGGTTTGTAATTTTGGCAGGTGCATTCTTTGTTTTCATGTTGTACACAATATGCAAGTTCTTTTGTTACTTCTTCAAAAATGCCATGTTGTTCATTGTTTAGTTTTGATTGTTTTATAGTTAAGTCTTCTCTATCTTCATACTGACACATGGGGCCTCATTACAACCCAGGTGTTAAGGGGTTAACGGCGCTGTAAAAGGTGTCGGCGCCGTTAAACCCTTAACGCCTGATTACGAGGTCCCTTTGCGGGTTGCACTTTAACGCCTGCTTTTAGCAGGCGTTAAAAAACCAACCCGCAAACGTACCTAGGAGATAATTACGGCACCGTAATTTACGGTGCCGTAATTAGCGCCTTCCCCATTCCCATTGAGCTCTATGGGGCAAAAATGGGAATGGGGAAGGGCCATGGTGGCATGGGGAATTACCGCCCCACCAACCTTGGAATGGGGTGGTAATTCCCCATTCCGCCATGGCGGACTCCGGCATGGACCATGGTGCTAATAGCACCATGGTTTAGTGCCGGAGTCCTAATGAGGCCCATGGTGTTTTCTACTTCTGTCATAGCTAATTCTGCCTGATTTGTTATTAGTGGCTCTCCCAGTGGTTCTTGGCTTCCCGTTACAGAAGGTTGACTACTGTCAGGAGTGTCCTTATCTAGTTGGGCCTGCAGTTCTTCTTCGTGTTGCTGTTTATTTTGCAACATTGTTTTGTACTGTGTAAAGGTTACATCAGTTATAGTGCTTTCATTTGCTTTGAAAGCGTCTTCATAGGAGTCATAGTTATCTAGCATGTCTTCTTCTTTTCTCCATGGTTTAAAGAGTTGTAGCAGGGACATGTAATATAGTTCTTTATGTAGAGGAGTCTATAATGACAATTTGATATGATTAATTTAATTTGGTTTGGTGAGTTTTACTAAGCTGCCTTCACAATTTGTCACTCTGTATCTACCTTTTTTTTCATCGGGTTTTATATTATTTTTGTATGTGAAGTTTTGGGCTATGTGGGATAGACAAATGGTTTCCAAAGTGGTACTTCTGTTTGGGTAGTATGTGGCCGGCAAATTGTTTTTTAAAATGTCTTGGCTGTTGGGATCATGTTTGGCTATTGTTTCTATATCTTCGTATGATTTTAGAACTCTTTTTCTAGATTTAGCAGGACCAAGACTTAGCCATACTATATTTTCAGATTTTCCATACAAAGCAGTACCAGTTAAACGATCTGCTCCTTGATAGGAGCCACATACTCTAAGGGAGAGCATGTTCATGCCCAAGCTGCATACATTTTGAGACAGTGTTTTGTCTGATCAAAGGTCATTCCAGAGGTCTTGTAGCTCTGTTTTTTCTGCTTTGGTTAAGTATGCTGTAACATATCGTGCAACTGCGGTGGAATTGTCTGCAATGTACTGCACATCTATGTTTGCATTCGATAAGTTTGCAATGATTGCATTGTAATCATTGATATATTTTTTTTCTTCTTCTGTTATTTTTATGTAATATGTATTTTTAGATGATTTACCTTTAACAATATGTCTAACTGAAGACATGAAGTTGTTCACTTGACCTGTTTTTGTAACCGGTCTAGGGAAATCAAAGCAGCATTTGGTGTAGTATTTCCCTTTTTTTTTGTATTTGCGAGGACAATATTTGCCACATTTGTGTCTTTGAAATTGTAAAATTTGTGCTTGAAGATCACTATTTGTTGCTTCTGATGGAATCTGACAAGTGACATATTTTTCAATAAACTGTAAAACAGTGGCGTCGCTGTCTTGGCCAAATTTAGGAGCATCTTTAATCCATTAAAGCATGTGGATATGTGGTGCTCCTCTGCCTTGGTATTCTTTTCTCCTAAAGAAGTATAGCAGTTCTCCAAGGGGAGGAACAGTTTTATTACAAATAAAGTGTAGCATAGCAATGAAGCGATGGTGAAAATATCTTGAAACATTAACATGATCTAGAGAACAACGTTCTCCAGGTGTTAGTATATCTATGTTTGTTTTGATTTTGTTTGTTATGCGTAAGAAATCATGTAAATCTTCCCATGCATATTCTGCACAACTTAATGTAACAAACAAAGTGGGTGGGCCAAGCTTTATTGTCTTACAATGTACATCTCTGTGACGTTGAAACCAGTATTCTTTAGTGCCACACATATTTGCTAATAGATTTGGAATATTTGATTTTAAAACCTCATCTTTTTGTTGCACTTTTTGTAATAATTGTGTAGCTGACATATTTTGAAAGTGTGATCCTGATTTTAATGTGTGTGCAACTCCGTAACATAAAGCTGCTAGTTCACTTTCAAAGAGTAGGTGGAATATGAATTCCATATTTTGTCTAAATCTGGGATCTTCAGAATACACCCGTAATGAGTGATATTCTGATGCTGTTATTTGAATAGGTCTATCATCGTACCTTCCTCCTTTGCCAGTAGGAAAAAGTAGAGGAAAAGCACATGCTTCTATACTTTTTTCCCATATGCTGATTGGTGATCCTTTTGTTTGACGCATTTGGTATGTTTCTAGTGCATCTTCTACGGTGTCATTAGAATGCAATGGGTGAATTGTATAATGGTCAAAAGTATTGGATATTGTAGCAGGATCTAGGAGCTCAAATTGACCAGCTTCTTGTGTCTCTTGAATTATTTCAGTGGTATCCTTCAAGTTTTCTTCAATATTAATTTCTTTGTTGTATTCATTATTGTCTTTTAGATATTGCAAAGCTTGTCTAACTTTATGTAAATCTACCAGTTGTTGGCACATTTTTTTGTCTTTTGTAGGTACACCATTTACTAAGATAATTAAAGATTGCTCCATTGCACGTTGCACTCCTAGAGTGTGCACATTTTCTTTTAGATCTAATGGTAAATACACTAATTTTCCACGAATACCTTTCCCTAATTCAGAGGGAGGTAATTTTGCTGTTTTTGGTTGAAGGCATATTATTGCTTGAAAGGGGTGCACTGTTTGAATTATGATGTTCTCATATAAATTGAGTTGTTGTAGGGGTTTTGGTAGTGGAAATAATTCCAAGTTATTTGTGATAGCACGTGAAGGAGTTTGGTTGTTGTCAAGTTTTGTAGTGCAGTAACTGCAAAGTATTAAGGGGTCAGTTATTTTATATTTGTTTTCTGCCATAAGGTAGAGTGCTAATTCAAACCATTTAGAATATTCATTGACTCCTATTTTATATGTTAGGTCTACAGTTTTTGTGTTACTTTTATAGAAAATTCTATGGCAACATACACACACATGGTTTGGTACTTCAGTAGATGTACTTTTAAATTTCAGTATTTCTTTTTTGTATGTGTGTAGTAGAAGGTTGTCATGCATAGAATTGTTGCTAATTTGCTTTAAAGCTATTTCATTCTGTAAGTGGCTTTCACTTGCAAAATATTTTTTCTGGATATAGTCGATTTCTTCAAGTAGGTCTTTTGCTGTACCATGTAGAAGAATGTTATTTAAATTGGCTAGTGCTAAAGCAGGACTTTTAGCACAGTACAGTTTATAGACTAGATTTCTTATAGTTGAATGATGTGATGATATCATTTTGATATAATGGAAGGTGGTTTTGCAAGTAGGTCCTGAAATGCAGGCCAGTGAATGTCCTTGTAGTCCTGTGTACTTGCGCACTGGACAGGTATCCATATTTTGCAGTAGTTTAATTTTCATTTTGTCTTTGCCTTTCAAATATTGATTTAGGAATTGGCATAAAGACTTGAAAGATTCTTTGGGAATGTTACAAATTGACATGCATGGCCATTTGTATATTAGACATTCTGATTCAGTTGAATGGAGAGGTAATTCTAAGTTTTCTGGCGATATTTTTGTAAGCAGTATTTCTTGTTCCATTATGGTATTATTAACATTTTCATAACCTCGTCCACTGCTATGTATGGCAATTGTATTTGTTTGCTTTTGTTTGTATGCTTCTTCATTAAAGTATGGTTCTGTGCTTGTAGGATGACTCCATTCACCTCCACAGATACTTAAGAAGTTATTTCTGTTGACATTTCATTTATTGAGAAGTCTTTTTTGTAATTTAGTCATTAGTTTTGTTAGTGCTTTCATTTTGTTTAACACTAAAAAAATAACTTTCTTTTGAGAAGGATTGCACTGTCTATCAACGCTTCTAAGATTAATTTCCTACGATAAGTTTTAAGGGTTGAGTATGATTTCTCTCCTGTTTTTATAAGATTTTGCAGGACTCTGTGATGGAAAATTTTTGCTAAAATAATTTTTTTGGTATGCTTAGTTTGCACTATATCAAGGTTTATAGGAACAGTTTTATCTGTAGTGGTAGCTGATTTTTTGTTAATTGTTTTGTGGTTTGTTTTACATTTTGATAGAGGAGGCAAAGTTTCTGTACTTGAAGCTTGTTTTGTTTTGCTAAATGACTGTATTAGCTGTTTTGTTTTAACTTTCTTTTACAAATTCTGCTAGAGATGGATGCTTGCTTTGGACACTTCTAGTTTCATCTGCTCTGTTTCTGCGTTGTTTTTTACAGACTTGATTTTTGGTAGGCATTCTTTAGGGTCTGTTGAAAAAAATAAAGAATGTATGGGTTGGGGTGTTCTTAATGTATGTGTGCTGTTTGCATGAGTGTGTGAGTAAGATAATAAAGATGTATGTAATGGTGTGTGATTGTGCATTGGGCAACTACAACTAGTTGGTTTGGCTATTCTTGAATTTATGTACTACTAAAGTGAGGTTCAGATGATAGTAGAAAGTAAACTGGTGGTGTGGAGAAGTAGAAATAGTAAATCTAATGGTATACAATTAAAACAGTTGTTTGTTCTATAATATAACAATTCTAGGGGTTGAGTTGGGTTATTTGTGTGTCGAAAACCAAGAAATTGTGTGTCATTCTGCCTGTAAATCTCTGTTTAAGAAATGGGGATTTGTAGACAGAATGGTGCACAATATCTATTTTTAGACACAGAAATAGCATGAATTAACCTTATAGTGTGTTTGAATAATAGCATAAATAATATGGTGGTATTCAACTTACTTTTTTTTCTGAAATGAGCAGGTTTCTTCTTAGTTGTTCTTTGTACTCAAATTTGGCTGCTTCTTTTCAGGAGAATGGTCTTCACTGCAATTGTAAAGGAAACAAATAAGGAATGTTGTTTGTATATAGCATTGTTTTGAATTTAGACATTGATATTTTTTAATTGACAGTGATCCTCAGCGCCTTCCTTAAAATCATGAAAACTGTCTTATTCACATAAGATGTGTTGCACCAGTTGAATACATATCATATGTTCTTAATGCATAAACTGTATTGTAATGACTAACTGTACCAACCAAAATATCATTTGTATGCCTTGTGGAAATCATAATGTACCACTGAATACCACTATTTCTGTAACAAAGCTCTTGTAAGTAACAGCGCCTCAATGCCATGGGCTGCTTGCGCAGTATATAAATATAAGTAAATAAATGTTTATATTTTTGTACAAGTATTGTTGTTTGATTTTTAAACATATTGTGTGCATGCAATTTTGTTTTAGTATGTTAACTCTTCATATTGTACTTTAAATATGTTAGTTCAACATGCTTTGAAAATGTGTGTGTAAAAAGAAATTAAATAGCAGATACTTTTGGAAGTGACAGTTGATTTTAGGAGATGGAAAAAATGAGAGTAAATTCATTTTATAGATTATACAAGCTAAAAGTCAGTTAATCTGTTTATATGAATCTATTAAAATTGTACATGTACTATATAGAAAATATGCATACCTGTATTTTGTGTTCATGCATATGGATATGCATGCAGCTGCAAGTAGAAATCTTGGAGACTTGTACAGTATTTCTGGTAGAAGGTGCTTTCCAATGATATGACACTTGTACTCAGAGAGATTAACAGTACATTTAAAGTGCTTATCTATGATGATGCAGTTAGATGTAGAGGTCTTGGATGTGATTGGTGGATGTTCATGTGACTTAGCTATATCCAATGAGGGAATGGCATAGAAAGTGAAAAGGAAATGGTAGAAGGACTGTTCATGTTACGATATGTCCGCGGACATGGCGGTAGTCCGCGGACATCGGGTGTTACATCCGGGGATTTTTGGGTTGTGGAGCCATGCAAATGAGAATGAGCAGAGAAAGGGATTGGTCAGGAAAGTTTAGTGGGTGTGTTGTGCCAGGAGAGAGTTTCTCAGATACTCTTTTTGCTGAGAGAAGAACAGGTAGCTATGGCTGTGTGTTTCAAAAAACAGATTGTTTGGATTTTGGGATACTCGTGGATACATTGGTTGAAGGTGCATGCAGAAAGCTGTGGAGTAGCTGTAGATCTTGGATTCCCACATGTGGAAGTGCACTGGCATGGAGTACGTGGGATGAAGTGGTTGGACTTGCTACCTCTCTGTGCTACTTTGGAGACAGAGCAACATCCAGATATAACTGTAATTCATTGTGGACGGAACCATTTAGGACATGTGTCTGGAATTTCTTTGCAATTTGCAATGAAAGAAGGACTTGGGAAGGTCATGGACATGTTTCCAAATTCTCAAGTAATTTCTTCATGGATTGCGCAGAGACAAATGTGGCTTCGTTCTTCTTCATTTGGTCCACAAATTGAGAAAGCAAGGCGCAATGTCAATAAGGCTGTTTGTGCCTTTCTAAGAGATTTTGGCACGTCCTCTTTTCACACTGAAAATATTATGTTTCGTAGTACATACATTTTTCGCAGAGATGGAGTCCATCTTACTTATGCTGGCAATCAGATTTTGGAGAAATGTACAAAATTCATTGTGACCTTTTTTGGAATTACAGCATCCATTTTACAATAGGTATTGAGCATTTCAAATGTTTCAAACACAAATAAACACCAGCAAAAGGCTCTTTTCAGAGCCACCATTTCCTCCCAGATAAAACTGCAATGGTTATGATAGGGTAGCACCAGAAAATTTTAGATGTCCGCGGACTTCTAAAAAATACACAGGGTCCTGCTTCATTTATTTGCACTTCTATTTTTTAACTTTAAAAAGCGGCTCTGAAAAGAGCCTTTTTTTTTGCTTTTTGTTGTTTTCATTTTTTTTGATTTTTTATACAAGACACACTAGGAGAGGAGGGGAAAGGAGGGTAAGGGGGGGGACACCAACCACAGGGATAAGAAATAGCGAGCTGAGAGAGGAATTAAGAGTGGGTTTCACTTGGGTAGTGAGCAGACCTTTTCGTGCTCTGAAACGATAGCCTCAAAAGCACTACAAAGTCCCTCCCCCTGCACAGTACTGCGTCGCAGTACATACACACAACTGTGACCCTCGAAAGGTAAGGGTCATCAGCATTGCGTATGGCCTGTGAGGCAGCTTGAGGAATACGCTGTCCCACAGGAGTGTTCCTTGTGGTGACAGGATCGGAAAGAGAGGATGAAGTAGAGGAAGTGAACCTGCTACGCTCCTCGCAAGGTACAACTTTGCAAACGACCCCCGAGTGGAATGACTTTAGGTGTCGCTTCATGGTAGTTGTCCCAAAGCTGTATGAACCATGCCTCCCGCGACTGAGTACCATTTTGCACTCATTGCAGGTGACTTATTTCGCACGTGCCTTAGGACCATACCACGAATGGTAAATAACCGCCACACCCAAGACTCACGCCGAGTGCCTGTAGTAGGGACTTCCACTACCTCATTCTCATCATCCTCTTCTTCCTCCTGTGCATACTCACTCCTGTTCACCTCTTCAGGCCCTTGGGGAGGTGGTGGTGGTGGAGGGGGTGGGGGTGGCGCTGAGGCAGATGCAGCACCAGGTAGCAGTAGTGGAGCCACGGATGCCATCAAGTTCGCGATGGAAATCTGCAAATTGGCAGCAAAATTCGCTGTGTGTGTAGGATAGCTAGAAACACAATGAGTATGAGCTCTAGGGGGTGGTCTTTTATAGGGGTGCTTGTACGCGGTTCACGGACATGCGTGTTGCCGCAGACAGATCGAACAGAAAAAAGGGTTCAAAAGTCACAAAAAGTATGTAGTAACTCAGGGTTACTATGTGGGACTTCAGGGTTACTATGTGGGACTTGTTCTATGGTGAGTTTTTGTTGAATAATATTGTAGATTACTTGAAAATGTAGTTTTAAATTGTTCGGGGACACAAAGAGTGTTCGCAATCAGAACATATGCTGATCGTGGGCGCGGTCACATGATAGCTTCGCGAACATGTCAGCGAAGGGAGCGGGTGTCCGCAGGACACCAAATGCACTGAAACTATTTTGCGCATGCACGTTGGTGTTCTACGGACACTGTTCGGGTCCTGGAGTGATTAAAAGTGCGCCACAAGTGAAACGAACAGTTACGGACAGGCGTTTGTTCTTAGAACAGTTTCAACTTGTCTGCGAACAATACAGACAGGCATAGCGTCCTCAGGACACCCCCATTTTGTTTATTTACGAACATTCCGGGACACTTGATGTGTTCTTAGAACAGTTTAAACCTGCCTACGAACAGTATGGACAGGCATAGCGTTCTCAGGAAACCCCCATTTTGTTTATTTACGAACATCCCAAGACACATAATATGTGTTAAGAACACTTTCATCTTGCCAGCGAACAATACGGACAGGCAGAGCGTCCTCAGGACACTCCCATTTTGTTTCTTTACGAACATTTTAGGACACAGCCTGTGTTCTTAGAACAATTTCAAGTTGCTTGCGAACAATGCAGACAGGCATAGCGTCCTTAGGACACCCCCATTTTGTTTATTTACGAACATCCCAGGACACATAATATGTTCTAAGAACACTTTCATCTTGCTAGCGAACAATACGGACAGTGTCATCAAGACACCCACATTTCGTCCATTGACGAACATTTCAGGACACCGCGTGTGTTCTTAGAACAGTTTCAACTTGCCTGCGAACAATACGGAAAGGCAGAGCGTCATCAGGACACTCCCATTTTGTTTCTTTACAAACATTTTAGGACACAGCCTGTGTTCTTAGAACAGTTTCAACTTGCCTGCGAACAATACGGACAGGCATAGCGTCCTCAGGACACCCCCATTTTGTTTTTTTACGAACATCCCAGGACACATAATATGTTCTAAGAACACTTTCATCTTGCCAGCGAACAATACGGACAGCGTCTTCAGGACACCTACATTTCATCCATTGACGAACATTTCAGGACACTGCGTGTGTTCTCAGAACAGTTTCAACTTCCCTGCGAACATTACAGTCAGGCATAGCGTCCTAAGGACACTCCCATTTTGTTTCTCTACAAACATTTTAGGACACAGCCTGTGTTCTTAGAACAGTTTCAACTTGCCTGCGAACAATACGGACAGGCATAGCGTCCTCAGGACACTCCCATTTTGTTTCTTTACAAACATTTTAGGACACAGCCTGTGTTCTTAGAGCAGTTTCAACTTGCCTGCGAACAATACGGACAGGCATAGCATCCTCAGGATACACCCATTTTGTTTATATACGAACATCCCAGGACACATAATATGTTCTAAGAACACTTTAATCTTGCCAGCGAACAATACGGACAGCATCCTCAGGACACCCACATTTCGTCCATTGATGAACATTTCAGGACACTGTGTGCGTTCTTAGAACAGTTTAAACTTGCCTGCAAACAATACGGACAGGCAGAGAATCCTCAAGACACTCCCATTGTGTTTCTTTATGAACATTTTAGGACACAGCCTGTGTTCTTAGAGCAATTTCAACTTGCTTGCGAACATTACAGACAGGCATAGCGTCCTCAGGACACCCCCATTTTGTTTATTTACGAACATCCCAGGACACATAATATGTTCTAAGAACACTTTCATCTTGCCAGCGAACAATACGGACAGCGTTGTCAGGACACCCATATTTCGTCCATTGATGAACATTTCAGGACACTGCATGTGTTCTTAGAACAGTTTCAACTTGCTAGCGAACAATACAGAAAGGCAGAGCGTCCTCAGGACACTCCCATTTTGTTTCTTTACGAACATTTTAGGACACAGTCTGTGTTCTTAGAACAATTTCAACTTGCTTGCGAACATTACAGACAGGCATAGCGTCCTCAGGACACCCCCATTTTGTTTATTTACGAACATCCCAGTACACATAATATGTTCTAAGAACACTTTCATCTTGCCAGTGAACAATACGGACAGCGTTGTCAGGACACCCATATTTCGTCCATTGACGAACATTTCAGGACACTGCATGTGTTCTTAGAACAGTTTCAACTTGCCTGCAAAAAATACGGACAGGCAGAGCATCCTCAAGACACTCCCATTGTGTTTCTTTATGAACATTTTAGGACACAGCCTGTGTTCTTAGAACAATTTCAACTTGCTTGCGAACATTACAGACAGGCATAGCGTCCTCAGGACACCCCCATTTTGTTTATTTACAAACATCCCAGGACACATAATATGTTCTAAGAACACTTTCATCTTGCCAGTGTAACGCTCACCTGATTCCCGTAGAGGCGCCGGTCTTGACTGGGCGTATACCGTATCTGCAAAGGTGATGTGTAACACACGGCTGGCTCTTTGGGCTGGACCTCTGTGCACTGTATGCCTGACTTGAAGGGTAAGATGTCTGCAGACAGAAAATATGGGATTAAGGAACTGGGTTATTGAATGTCTCTCTCTTCTTCCCTTTCTCTTCTCCTGTAGAACCCCAAAGGTTAACGCTCTCACCTTAGGTAAGTGAACGCCGTGCTCTCCATCTGCCTCGGGGCAGGGTGATGTAACCAGTTTCTTCACTGTATAAGGGGAGCAGGCCTCTTGACTTCAGAGGACTGCTGTCCGTCGTTTACTGCACGAACGGTAAGTTTCGAGTAATTCTTATGTCTTTAAAGTCTTTAGTAATGATGTTTCTTGTTTTGCCGGGTTCCGGCGATGGCGGATGACGGGCTGAAGTGAGTTGAAGATGGAGCCCGTGTGATGAATAGAAGCGCCTGGAAGCACGTAAGTAAGCGCTTGTTGCCTGCTTCACGATGCGCTCTAACTGTCTTTTTATTTTGCAGGTACAAGTTCGGAGCGGCTGCAGGGTGCCGGAATACCCACTGGGTTAGATGTGGAAAGGAGTAATGGCACGTGAGTATTAAAGTTCCCCAATGTCTTTAAACGCACCTTGTTTTGTCTTTCAGATGCCGGAATGCAGTGTGAAGACCTCCGGAGCGCACAAAGAGTAGGTAAGCCTTTGTCTTTCAGATGCCGGAATGCAGCGGGAGGCGTTGGTGACAGCCGATGGACCAGGTAAGTGAAGAGCTGTCACTGAAGACCGTAATGCTAACCTGTTCTTTCTTGTCTTTATAGGTGTTGCTGAAGACTGGATTCAGGATAGTAAGCCTTTTTCCTTAGGCCCAGGATCAGATGCAGAAGACACAATGAGCGTTCTGCTGCAGAGGATGCAGAATAACGCAAAGCAAGATTCATCCATCGGGTGTGGTTTAAATAGCCTCCTGTAGTGCTTAGGTGTCTCCTTCCACAGCCACGCCTAGGAAAGAAAAGAGTTCCTGCTTTCCAGAAGAGTTCCAGTGTTCTGAATCTAGGGAGTGGCTCCTGCCCCACCCAACAGGAAAAGTAGTTCCAAACAGAAGAGGATCAGAGGCTCAACTGGCAGGCAAGTAAGCAGCATGGTCTGCTGCAGGTAAGTCCACCCAAGCATTATGAGCCCGGCGCTTCCAGCGCTGGGACTGGGCATATTTATGAGCCTGGTGCCACTGGCGCCAGGACTGGGTCCAAAAGGTCCCAATTGGGACTGGTTGGCACTCGGAACCTGGGTTATGGATCTGCTTCCAAGGGAGTTGGGAAAACCCTGACCTTTTGGAAGCAGAGATCATGACAGCCAGTGAACAATACGGACAGCGTCGTCAGGACACCCACATTTCGTCCATTGACGAACATTTCAGGACACCGCATGTGTTCTTAGAACAGTTTCAACTTGCCTGCGAACAACACGGAAAGGCAGAGCGTCCTCAGGACACCCCCATTTTGTTTCTTTATGAACATTTTAGGACACAGCTTGTGTTCTAAGAACACTTTCATCTTACCAGTGAACAATACGGATAGCGTCGTCAGGACACCTACATTTCGTCCATTGACAAACATTTCATGACACCGCGTGTGTTCTCAGAACAGTTTCAACTTGCCTGCGAACATTACGGACAGGCATAGTGTCCTAAGGACACTCCCATTTTATTTCTCTATGAACATTTTAGGACACAGCCTGTGTTCTTAGAACAGTTTCAACTTGCCTGCGAACAATACGGACAGGCATAGCGTCCTCAGGACACTCCCATTTTGTTTCTTTACGAACATTTTAGGACACAGCCTGTGTTCTTAGAGCAGTTTCAACTTGCCTGCGAACAATACGGACAGGCATAGCGTCCTCAGGATACACCCATTTTGTTTATTTACGAACATCTCAGGACACATAATATGTTCTAAGAACACTTTAATCTTGCCAGCGAACAATACGGACAGCATCCTCAGGACACCCACATTTCGTCCATTGACGAACATTTCAGGACACTGCGTGCGTTCTTAGAACAGTTTCAACTTGCCTGCGAACAATACGGAGAGGCAGAGCATCCTCAGGACACTCCCATTGTGTTTCTTCATGAACATTTTAGGGCACAGCCTGTGTTCTTAGAACAATTTCAACTTGCTTGCGAACATTACGGACAGGCATAGCATCCTCAGGACACCCCCATTTTGTTTATTTACGAACATCCCAGGACACATAATATGTTCTAAGAACACTTTCATCTTTCCAGCGAACAATACGGACAGCGTCGTCAGGACACCCACATTTCGTCCATTGACGAACATTTCAGGACACCGCGTGTGTTCTCAGAACAGTTTCAACTTGCCTGCGAACATTACGGACAGGCATAGCGTCCTAAGGACACTCCCATTTTGTTTCTCTAATAACATTTTAGGACACATCCTGTGTTCTTAGAACAGTTTCAACTTGCCTGCGAACAACACAGACAGTCAGAGCGTCCTCAGGACACTCCCATTTTGTTTCTTTACAAACATTTTAGGACACAGCCTGTGTTCTTAGAACAATTTCAAGTTGCTTGCAAACAATACGGACATACATAGCGTCCTCAGGACACCCCCATTTTGTTTATTTACGAACATCCCAGGACACATAATATGTTCTAAGAAAACTTTCATCTTGCCAGTGAACAATACGGACAGCGTCCTCAGGACACCTACATTTCGTCCATTGACGAACATTTCGGGACACCGCGTGCGTTCTTAGAACAGTTTCAACTTGCCTGCGAACAACACAGAAAGGCAGAGCGTCCTCAGGACACCCCCATTTCGTTTCTTTATGAACATTTTAGGACACAGCCTCTGTTCTAAGAACACTTTCATCTTGCCAGTGAGCAATACGGATAGCGTCGTCAGGACACCTACATTTCGTCCATTGACAAACATTTCATGACACCGCGTATGTTCTCAGAACAGTTTCAACTTGCCTGCGAACATTACGGACAGGCATAGCGTCCTAAGGACACTCCCATTGTGTTTCTCTATGAACATTTTAGGACACAGCCTGTGTTCTTAGAACACTTTCAACTTGCCTGCGAACAATACGGACAGGCATAGCGTCCTCAGGACACTCCCATTTTGTTTCTTTACGAACATTTTAGGACACAGCCTGTGTTCTTAGAGCAGTTTCAACTTGCCTGCGAACAATACGGACAGGCATAGCGTCCTCAGGATACACCCATTTTGTTTATTTACGAACATCTCAGGACACATAACATGTTCTAAGAACACTTTAATCTTGCCAGCGAACAATACGGACAGCATCCTCAGGACACCCACATTTCGTCCATTGACGAACATTTCAGGACACTGCGTGCGTTCTTAGAACAGTTTCAACTTGCCTGCGAACAATACGGACAGGCAGAGCATCCTCAGGACACTCCCATTGTGTTTCTTCATGAACATTTTAGGCACAGCCTGTGTTCTTAGAACAATTTCAACTTGCTTGCGAACCTTACGGACAGGCATAGCGTCCTCAGGACACCCCCATTTTGTTTATTAACGAACATCCCAGGACACATAATATGTTCTAAGAACACTTTCAACTTGCCAGCAAACAATACGGACAGCGTCGTCAGGACACCCATATTTCGTCCATTGACGAACATTTCAGGACACCGCGTGTGTTCTTAGAATAGTTTCAACTTGCCTGCAAACAATACGGAAAGGCAGAGCGTCCTCAGGACACTCCCAGTTTGTTTCTTTACGAACATTTTAGGACACAGCCTGTGTTCTTAGAACAGTTTCAACTTGCCTGCGAACAATACGGACAGGCACCGCGTCCTAAGGTCACCCCATTTTGTTTATTTACGAACATTCCAGGACACATAATATGTTCTAAGAACACTTTCATCTTGCCAGCGAACAATACGGCCAGCGTCGTCAGCACACCTACATTTCGGCCATTGACGAACATTTCAGGACAACGCCTGTGTTCTCAGAACAGTTTCAACTTGCCTGCGAACATTACGGACAGGCATAGCGTCCTAAGGACACTCCCATTTTGTTTCTCTAATAACATTTTAGGACACATCCTGTGTTCTTAGAACAGTTTCAACTTGCCTGCGAACAATACGGACAGGCATAGCGTCCTCAGGATACACCCATTTTGTTTATTTACGAACATCCCAGGACACATAATATGTTCTAAGAAAACTTTCATCTTGCCAGCGAACAACACGGACAGCGTCCTCAGGACACCTACATTTCGTCCATTGACGAACATTTCAGCACACCGCGTGCGTTCTTAGACAGTTTCAACTTGCCTGCGGACAATACAGACAGGCAGAGCATCCTCAGGACACTCCCATTGTGTTTCTTTATGAACATTTTAGGACACAGCCTATGTTCTTAGAACAATTTCAACTTGCTTGCGAACATTATGGAGAGGCATAGCGTCCTCAGGACACGCCCATTTTGTTTATTTACGAACATCCCAGGACACATAATATGTTCTAAGAACACTTTCATCTTGCCAGTGAACAATACGGACAGCGTCATTAGGACACCCATATTTCGTCCATTGACGAAAATTTCAGAACACCTCGTGTGTTCCTAGAACAGTTTCAACTTGCTAGCGAACAGTACGGACAGGTGTAGTGTTCTTAGGACACCTCCATTTTCGTTTCTTCACGGACATTCCGGACACTCACGCTGTCCGCAGACACCTGAATTGCTTTTTTTATTTTAAAAAAACAAGAAATTAATTAGGACACAATATAATAATTTTACTTTTTTTTACATGTATGTTAAATTTATGACAGAGAAGGTGAGGCAGAAACTTAAACAAAAACAGGAGAATTAGGGGTCTCAATAGGATTTATATGAGGTGAAGAAGGGATGGAAGTCTCATCAAAACGTTTTGGTTCATGGAGAGGGTTTGGGGATAATTGACTGGCATTTGGTGAGAGGGGACAGGTACATGTGGGACAATGGTATGTAGTTGTTTGTTTGAAGTGATCCTCTACAAAGTTTTTTAAATTATTAAAATTTGCCAAGAGTAGGTCCATTTTTTCTTCCATGTGCTGAAGAGCCTTATCCAATACCGCTTTTTCATTAGTATTTTCAATTTTAGTATGGTGTGTACAAAAAAAAATATATATGTTAAATGTATATAAAATAATATTAATTAATTGGTTTATATAGTAAAGTGTATACCATTAGATTCACTATCTTCTGACATTTCCTCACGTGGGAAATGCTCCTCTAGCCACTCCAGAGTACTAGACATTTCTGTGAGAAAAAAAACATAATATCATTCTTTTTTGTATCTAATATAGAAAGTTTACAAATATATGAGTAAAATGCAGTACACTTACTATTTCAGGTAAGGTGTGTTCTGAGTGGCCTGTAGATCTGCTGTTGCTCTTAGTTGTGGAGTTTCTGTGAGGTAATCATGTTGGAAGCCTATCTTTCTTCTTTTGGTATATTCCATTAAAAAATATTGTATTTAAATGAATGGTTAGTGTGTTATATATATATGGGTTACTCTTCTTATTTATTACTACATAATGTGTTGGTTTGTGAATTTGTAAAATGTTCATATGTTATGATATAACAATTAAACATACCCCCCCAGACTTTTTGGGTAGTGGTGCTGTTGTCCGAAGATTTCCACGGACATTAAAAGAGTTCGCGGACATCAAATTCATTAGAGGGGGTTCAGTATGTTCCATATTACATGTACATAAAGTCAGAGTTATTATTGTTAAATTGTGCTACTAAAAACCTATGAAATTCAGTGAAAAACTTTGTAAAAGGGACGTTATGGTTAAGTTGTACTACTAAAAACCTATGAAATTCAGTGAAAGAACATTGTTAAAGGGACGTTATGGTTAAGTTGCGCTACTAAAAACCTATGAAATTCAGTGAAAAACACTTTGTTAAAGGGACATTATGGTTCCAAGTAAAACCGAAAAAAAAGAAAAACCCCTGAAATTCGCCAGTTATGGTAAGCTAAGCAACCATACCTCGCGCCACCACTGTGCACTGCTAAGACTAACACTCACGACATCAAAGATGACATCACAAATGTTGTTGATGACATCACTGATGACATCACATGTCTGTCTCCCTCTTTTTTCCTTTACTGGCATATGAAGGCCACGTGGTTTTCTTCAGTAACACTCATGAACTAAAAATTGTAAACGTACTTTATTTGTAGACTTATCCTTCAAGTATGTTCTTACAGTAATTCCCTTAGGGTCCAGTCATATCATATAAAACATGTACATATGGGAAGACACAAGCTTGAAAAACAAATATTCTTTCTGTGCATGAAGATAATCAGTAGAGCTATCAGCACTTTCTGATAGTTCTGTTGTTTTTTTTATTATTGGATTTTCCCTGTATATGCTCATATTTGTATACATTGTACTCACAGTGCTTTCCTTAGGGTCCAGTCACATCATGTAATACATGTACATAGGGTAAATAGCAGCTTTGAGACAGAGTAATCATTTATTTGCATAAAGATAATCAGTTAGGTTATGAATTATTTCTGCTACTACTTCTGCTTTTTTGCTTACTTCACTTTCCCTGTATATACCCATATTTGTATGTGTTATTGTGTCTTTGTGTTTTGTCTGTAATAATGCAATTATATTATATGTAGGTTTTATTAGCTACTTCTTACGTATTTCACAGTACATAAAACTCTAATAAGAAAACAGTTATTTCATTATTCATCATATCCACACTATGAATATTATACCTTCATCATGTATGCTGCACACAATGCCTATGTTTCTGCATGAGTACCTTAGTATATTGGATAGAACTTCATAATATAATGCTATTTATATCAATGCATCGCTTAATGCACTAATTAGCTCTTAATATTTATTCCAATAATCTTTGACACTTTTTTCTCAACATTATAATAAGAATCCCTTGTACAGACATTTCATGAAAAGTAAATGCACATGTGATGTCATCAGTGAGGTCATCAATGACATTTTTGATGTCATCTTTGATGTTGTGGGTGTTAGTCTTAGCAGTGCACAGTGGTGGCGGGAGTTATGGTTGCTTAGCTTACCATAACTGGCGAATTTCAGGGGTTTTTCGGTTTTACTTAGAACCATAACGTCCCTTTAACAAAGTTTGTTCACTGAATTTCATAGGTTTTTAGTAGCGCAACTTAACCATAACGTCCCTTTAATAAAGTTGTACATATATATATTCAGTGAAAAAACTTTGTTAAAGGGACATTATGGTTAAGTTGCGCTACTAAAAACCTATGAAATTCAGTAAAAAAACTTTGTTAAAGGGACGTTATGGTTAAGTTGCACTACTAAAAACCTATGAAATTCAGTGAAAAAACTTTGTTAAAGGGACGTTATGGTTCAAAGTAAAACCGAAAAACCCCTGAAATTCGGCAGTTATGGTAACATAAGCAACCATAACTCGCGCCACCGTGCACTGCTAACAATAACACCCAGGACATGAAAGATGACATCACAAATGTCATTGATGACATCACTGATGACATCACATGTGCATTTACTTTTCATAAAAACTCTGTACAAGGGATTCTTATAATGCTGGCCAAAAACTGTCAAGGATCATTGGGATAAATAGCATGAGCTAATTAGTGCATTAAGCAATGCATTGATATAAATAGCATTCTATTATGAAGTTCTATCCAGTATACTAAGCTACTCGTGCAGAAACATAGGCAGTGTGTGCAGCATACATGATGAAGGTGCCATATTCATAATCTTGCCATGTTGAATACTGAAATGATAACTGCTTTCTTATTAGAGTTTTGCGTACTGTGAAACATGTAATAAGTAGATAATAAAACCAACTTAATACATAATTATTAAAGACAGAACACAAAGAGACAACAACACATACAAATATGAGTATATACAGGGACAGTGAAGTAAACAAAAAAGCAGAAGTAGTAGCAGAAAGAGTTCATAACCTAACTGATTGTCTTTATGCAGAGAAACTATTGCTCTGTTTCAAAGCTGCTACTTACCATATGTATGTGTATCACATGATGTGACTGCACCCAAAGGAAAGGAGAGTGAGTATAATGTATACAAATATGAGCATATACAGGGAAGGTAGTAATAAAAATAAAACTATGAGAAAGTGCTGATAACCCTAATGATTATCTTCATGCACAGAAAGGATTGCTCTCTTTCAAGCCTGTGTCTTCCGCTATGTATATGTTTCATATGATGTGACTTGACCCTAAGTCTACAAATATAGTACCTTTTCAATTTTTACTTCCTGACTGTTACTGAAGAAAACTATGTGGCTTCCATATGTCAGTAAATGATAAAAAGGGAGAGACAGCCATGTGATGTCATCAGTGATGTCATCAATGACATTTGTGATGTCATCTTTGATGTCCTGGGTGTTAGTGTTAGCAGTGCACGGTGGCGCGAGTTATGATTGCTTATGTTACCATAACTGCTGAATTTCAGGGGTTTTTCGGTTTTACTTTGAACCATAACGTCCCTTTAACAAAGTTTTTTCACTGAATTTCATAGGTTTTTAGTGGCGCAACTTAACCATAACGTCCCTTTAACAACGTTTTCTTACTGAATTTCATAGGTTTTTAGTAGCGCAACTTAACCATAATATCCCTGACTTCATATACATGTAACATAGAACATACTAACCCCCTCGTAGTGATTTTCATGTCCGCGGACTACCGCCATGTCCGCGGACATATCGAAAATCTGAGCGTGGTGAGTGTAAATTTAAATAGTGTGCCCCATTTCCCCTTTGAAGTTGGCTCTGAAAAGAGTCATTTTTTTTTGTTTTTTTTACAGATGCTTGACAGACAACTGTTATTTTGTATTTTTTTTCTTGTTTTTTTTCTTACTTTACTCCTAAAATCTTCACATAACCTTCTCCAAAGCAACCCTTACATTCCAAAATAGAAAGGCATTTCCCGTAAAAGATAAAGAAATGCCATCTTCTTTAAAATGAACAGCATTACTGGCATCAATATTCTCATTATTACAGAAGAACATACCAACTCTATGCATGAAGGCACACATGCCTCGGTTGATGACACACCTAGCAATGTTTTGCTGAGGGCAAAAAACAGAACTATTGTCCCATATTGCCCTAGGTAGTAATCCAGAAAAAATTACTTTCGCATTTGGAAGGATCTTCATCACGGCTTGAACCAAGCGTTCCAAATCCGCCAACAAAGTAGGGGCACTGACGTTGGCCCAAATGGAAAGCACCATAGTGCAAAACTACCACATGCGGACTGTTCATCGTGGCCATATCCTCACAAACTTGTACAATTCCCTGTACATTGCAATCAGGCACAGTGCTCCACACCACCTCCACTCCTTTCACGTCAAAGTTCTTTGCAACATGCCTGCATTGAGCGTACTGTTGTAAACCATACACAAACATATCTCCAAGCACCAACACCCTGACTTTCTCTACTTCTGCCATCTTCATCACACACAGTCTCTTTCAACACAAATCCACAACCTCGACATCTGATTGGCTGATCCGTACAGTCTTCTTTCCATGTTGGATTTCCTGGAAAAAGCCCTGTCCACGAACAGCCGCGGTGTCTGCGGACGGCGTCCACTTTACTCTCTGTGCCATTCCCTCATTTCATACAGCTAAGCAATCACACAATACGAATAACGTCCTCAGAACACCCCCATTTTGTGAATTTTCAAACATTTCAGGACAATTATCATTTCATTATTCAACATATTAACATTACAAATATTATACTTTCATCTTGTACTCTGCACACAATGCTATGTTTCTCCATTAGTAGCTCAGTATACTAGATAGAATCCCATAATACAATGCTATTTATATCAATGCATCATTCAAAGCACTAATAAAGGTATGATATTTATTGCAATATCCTTGACACTTTTTTCGCAACATTATAATAAAAATCCCTAGTACACAAATTCCATGAAAAGTACATACACATGTGATGTCATCTGTGATTTCATCAATGACATTTGCGATGTCATCTTTGATGTCCTGGGTGTTAGTCTTAGCAGTGCACGGTGGTGGCGCAAGTTATTTTTCATAGCTTACCATAACTTGCGATTTTCAGGGGTTTTTCTGCTGTACTTAGAACCATAACGTCCCTTAAACAAACTTTTTTTAATATCACGCAAACAATATACAAACATGGCGTGCAAAAACCAACTTCTCACAGATGGCTTTACACAGAATGTTGCAAAGTAAGAATGTATGCTCGTTCACAGTGAAGGTCAGCTGCTTCCATTTTTTTCTCGGGCCCCGGAGGGGCTCATGAAGCAGACTTTAAGGTTGTATTGTGTTTTGACCTTGACAGACAGAGATTGTGATGAAAGACTTATCTTGAAGGAGTGTTGCTAAAATGTAAGAGAAGATAAGGATGAAATTTCTGAAACAAAACCACTTTTATATATTATATCACTATGCGAAAGATCGTTCGCACAGGCGGAGTCGTATTTTGGGACTGCATTACTCGTAGACAATGGAAATTGCAATTGTACTGTAAGTAACCCTTTAGATTATTTTATACCAAATATAATTACAATAGCGTAGCATTAAAGACCGCTCAAGTTGAACTTGTTCGTCGAAAGTGGCATAATGTTTTCTACCGCGCACTATCATCGCCGAATTGATCCCCTGTCGTTTAGAGGGCTCTGAAAAAGGCAGACGACACAGGGTGGGTTAATAGAAATAATTTAACCGGTTTATAGGCGGTCAAGTGCTCTACTCGCTGTGCCACTTCACTGTAGCCTGTCAAGTGGCACAGCGAGTACAACGCTCGCTTTGACATCCGTGCACAGCTTGCTAATGCAAGTTCGAATCCCGGCAAGGCCAAACTCAGCCTTTCTTCCTTCTGTGGTCGATAAATGAGCACCACACACCGTGGTTAATAATAAGCACTGCTTAGATACCTCACGGTTCTTAGCGCTATATGAATGGGAAAATATTATTATTTTATTATTAACATACTCCGTTGCACTATCTTCGATAGCAAATAGTTTCACGCCCTAATAAATAAAATGATGATTTTTAATGAAGATCGGATGGTGAGACTAATTTATGTTTTTTAAAACAGGTATGTGGCCCCATTTTGCCTATGTCACGATTTACAGACTCCAGCGGATTGGGTCTTCAACGGCCAGGTGCAGGTCCAAATATGCAACTTCATGACCCTCACCATTTTATGGGACAATCGCCAAGGACCAATATGCCCTTACGCAGTACTAGCGGCTACAAACAACATACCAACCAATAGGGTGGTCTAATGGCTCGTTGTTGGACAACCTCCCGATTATCAGAGCGACCATTTACTGCTTTTATTATAAACCAACAGCCTATCTACCGCAAAGGAACAACGCGTGGCTCAAAATAAACTTTTGCTGATGGACAGCAGAGACAATAGCAAATCGCTGAATTTTCACTAAACATTTCATGTGAAATAAATGTTATTTACCAAATGTACAATCCTGCTGTTTACTTTTAAACCACAGTTTCATATTCCGAATTGTGGCGCAATGAGTTGTAAGCTGATCTAACACCCTCTGTACCGCAAAGGAACATCGCGTGCCTCAACATGAACTTTTGCGGGTCAACAACAAAGACAAATGCAAATTGCTGAATATTCTCTAAACATGTGATGTCAAATAAATGTACTTTACAAAATTTACAATCTTGCTGTTTGCTTTTAAATCACTGTTTCATATTCCGAATTGTGGCGCGCTGTGTTGTGACATAATATGTGTTGTCTTCCGGGTTCTGTGTAAAGTCACTTAGGACTGCAGAGGACTGGATGCGTTTGATGACGCACCCTGTAACGTCACGGAGAGAGGCGGGGAATATGAATGCTTTGATAATATCAGGCTTAGGGGCGGGAGATATGATTTAGTGTCGCAAAAGCAAGTCAGCCAGGTCAATAGCGCCAGTCATAGGATTATCACATAATGTCGGCGCACACCAGCCGGATTTATCGTTTCTTTAGTGGACAAAAAGTCGGTTGACGCCCATAGGAAATTGTACTATTAGCGGACAAAAGGAGTGGTCTTAAAACACTTTCACCCTGACAACGAACAATACAAACAACGTTCTCAGAACACCCCCATTTTGAGTAATTGCAACCATTTCGGGACACCGCGAATGTTCTTAGAACACATTCAACTAGACAGATTACAATACGGACAGCATCCTGAGGACACCCCCAGTTTGTGTATTTACGAACAATTAAGTACACCGCGAGTGTTCATAGCTCATTTTTACCTTCCTTGCGAACAAAAATGACACATACTCCGTCCTCTAAACACCCCACCATTTAGTTTATTTACAAAATGTCAGAACAGCCGTGTTCTCCGCGGACAAATCGAACGCAACAAAAATGTCTAGCACATAAAAAAAAAACATTGAACCTATCTCATACTCCCCCACCCTCCCCAAACACTCTTACACACCAACACACGGCACTAAATACAATTTTTTATCCACGTTTCACCGCGCTGTACGAGGTCGACGGCGAATACAAGATGGCGGGCACAACAGAAAATCTGACACGCTCCACGCCCCTCGCCGTCCAATCAGCGAACACATCGCATGTCCACGGACATGACGCAAGGCCATGGGCCAATCGGGGTGCTGTCCGCGGAGCAAACAGGGAAGTCCGTCCGTGAAGCGAACACAGATATCACTAATTTTTTTACGTCTTGGTCATTTTATAAAAAACTACTGGACGGATTTACACCAAATTTGCAAAAGCATGCTTTCGGGACCAAGCCCCCGCTCCTGCTGCAAATTTGGTGTAAATCCGTCCAGCGGTTTGGCCTGTGGCCGTGCGCAAAGTTTTGGGACCTCCCCTATAACTTTTCCCCCCCTGAACGAATCCTCACCAAATTTTGCAAAAAAAATTCAGAGTGGGACATATACTTTTTTTTGCAAAATTTGGTGAGGATTCGTCCAGAGGGAGCGAAGTTATAAGCCACCCAAAAAATGCTCTTCCTATGGAAACACCAACTTAACCATAACTACATGGACGATTGTTATGTGGCACCTAGCACTTTATTTGTACCATTAGTCATTTATATGATATAGAATATTTGCTGCTATTTTGCATAATGCACTTTATCCAGCATTGAAGCAACAGTGGAGGGGATGAAATATTGAATATTATGATGCCTATTGCAGTATATTCTTAAGGATGAAAAATAACTATTTCTTACCCCCTGTAATACTGAGAGACAATTTTGTTGCCAAAAGTATTTCAATCGATGCTATCATGCACTAAGCACTTTATTCAAAATTTTAGAAACTTGACAAATTGGAAACACTGGCAGCTATAATGCACTTTGCACTTTGGTAATGGCATTTAAGATTTTATGCTGTGGTAATTGAAATGGAAGTGACTTTCTCTCAAAAGAATGTTTGGTCATATTTATGAGATCTTGGCACCAAGCACTTTATTCAAAATTTTAGAAACTTGACAAATTGGAAACATTGGCAGCTATAATGCACTTTGCACTTTGGTAATGGCATTTAAGATTTTATGCTGTGGTAATTGAAATGGAAGTGACTTTCTCTCAAAAGAATGTTTGGTCACATTTATGAGATCTTGGCAATACATGACCTATGGCAGCACGAACAACATTTTTAAAAGTGTGGAAACACACATTGTCATATTGCACAATGCACTTTATGGATATGGGGATAATATATTAGCCCAGGAATATCTGAGTGACTACTTTTTTAGCATCTTTAAAGGTAATACATTGGATGTAAGATATATATGTATACACCTTTTACCATTCCAAGATGTCACTCAGAGAAACATGCATTGGGTCTGAGAGGGAAATTTAGGGGAAAGTAAAGAAGGACTTCTTTCTTGCATGCACAAGTGTTTAAATGGAAAGCCTGTTTTTTATGCTTACAACCAGACGAAGCCCTTTCGGGTGAAACGCGTAGTTGTTTGTGTTCTCGCCTGAGCAACTTGTCCACTATACTTTACAAATAAAGGACGTTTGATGGAGATCCTTTTTTGACGTGTCTGGATGTTTTCTATGATTGAGGAAGAGTGCCGTCCAGGAAGCGATTTTCCGCTTTCTTTTTTCTTCTTTTTTGTTTTTGTATATATATATATATAGACAAAATACTACTTTGCCATATTCTTTGAGTCTGTCTTGTTATTTGGGTCCAGGAACGTTATTGGTAATTCCATCTAGTGCATGAGATGCTTCAAGGTGCAAGAGCACATTTTGGTAGCAGTGTCGATTGTTCTGTTCTAATCGACCTAGGCCCAGATCTAGACTCTCAGACTCTTGATTGCTTCTGCCACTAGCTAGAAGACTGTGGAACTTCATATGGAGATCATCGCACCAAAACACACATGTGGGAAGAACTGGTCGGCAGGTGCTCCTTGGGTGAAATTCCTGTTCAGTACCCACAGGTGGCCCATGGACTGAAGGCAAACTAGCCGATTGGGGAAGAGTTTATGCAGAGGGACTCAAGCTGAGCCACGGATGTAAGCAGAACATTGAAGGTGGAAAAAGTATGGGAAGGGACTTTATTGTAAATATATCTATAGAAATAGATGACTAATGTTCCTGGTACCAAGAGTGGCGGAAGAATACACACTAAAAAACTCCAAGTAGGGGTATTAAGGATTCCTGGGGCAAGGTAAAAAAGAACAGTGATTATCAAACTCAAAAATGGGGTAAAACGTGAGATGTGATACTGTCACGATCTGAGGTCCACGATGATTTTAGTACCTCTGTCCCCAAGTACCAGTCAGAGAAGAGCAATTAACTTGCTGACTGATTATTGAGGCCACAGGTGGTTGGCAGGAACAGGAAACACTGGGTCCCGGATGACTGTAAGGAAGAGAGAAGGGTTAGCAAGTAGATACAACCAAACTACTATGGGCACCAAATGGTAAACAGAAAGAACACCTACCATAGGGATATCCGGTGATAGCTTGAAACCTATATGTTCCTCTTGAAGTGGAGAGCAAGGTAGGAGGGTCCTCAGGGATGGAAAGTACCACCTGGGAAGGTGAGTTAGGAAACAAAGCAGTCCAGTAGCAATACAGAGGTCTTGAACAGATCAAATGAGGCAGTCCGTAATAACCAAATCCAGGGGGCAAAAGCAAAGGCAGTCCAAGAAGCAATCCAATGGTCTTCTTCAGTTCCAATATACAGAGTTCCACAGGACAAATCCAATAAGAAGGTCCAGAAGCAAAACAAGGTCAAGAATCCATGAAATCCGAAAGACAGAAGTATGAGGAGCACAGAAACACTACCCGCCGAAGGAACAGCTGAGAAGCACTGACTGAGAGGCCTGGAACTCTCTTATAGGGTTCCTCTGAGTCATGCGACTTCCCTCCTAGTCACGTGACTGGTCACATGACCTTTTCCTGCGATGTGCCGTGCCCAATGAGCTCCTATGATGAATGAGAGAGCTTCTGCGTGCCTGCAGACACCAGAATAAACCCCAGCATGATCGGAGAAGCAGGCGCCAAGAACGCCACAGCATGCAGCGTGCTCTCGGAGGCCGGGCGAGCACAGTAGCGGATGTGATCCACGATCCACGCCGCTGCCGAGAAACCACCACAGCAGGTGATTGGGAGGAGTTCCAGGGTCCAGGCTGTTGTAAGGAATGCATGACAGAGTCCCCCCCAAGGGCACACGTCCTCGTGGGCTGAGAAGGTAGTCCTTATGAAAACGAGAGACTAACTGTGGTGCATGGACCTGACTGGTGGGTTCCCAGGATAATTCTTCTGGACCATAACCCAACCAATCAATGAGGTAGCAGAGGCGTCCACGAATGGCACGAGAACCAAGAATACCGCTAACCTCGTATTCTTCGTAGGTGCATTTCAACAGAGGAGAAGGGGGCAAAACAACACGCATAATGTCTGGACATGGTTTGAGGAGTGAAGTGTGAAAAAACGGGTGAATTTGCCAGGAGACGGGTAGTGAAAGCCTATGGGCCACAGGGTTGATGACTCTAGTCACCCTATATGGACCAACGAAACGGGGCAAGAGTTTGCGACAGCCTGGTATCGGGAGATGCCTAGTGGAGAGCCATACTTTATCCCCTACAGCATATGTGGGGGATGCTGTACGTTTCTTATCAGCCGTCCTACACATTAAACCCTGTGTTTCTCAGAGGTGTATTAAGGTCTGTGTGTGTATGTCCCTTAAATTACCTATGCAGGAAGCACAGAGGGTGGTAGTGTGGGAGTCAATTCTGGGAAGGGAAGGATGCAAGGGTGTTGGCCATATATAGAATAAAATGGTGAATAACCTGTGGATAAGTGAGGTGCATTATTGTAGGCAAACCCGGCTAAATGGAGCACTTGGTACCAGGACTGCTGATGTTGGAAGGACAGACACCGTAGGTATTGTTCCATGGTCTGGTTGACGCGTTCTATCTGCCTGTCTGTCACGGGATGATATGAGGACGAGAAACGCATGTCAACCCCTAGAAGTTTGGTAAGAGATTTACAGAACTGTGAGGTGAACTGAGAACCTTGGTCAGATATTACAATGGAAGGTAGTCCAAAGTGACAAAAGATGTGGCGAAAAAACAGATCAGCTACAGCAGGAGCAGTGGGGATGCCGGTGCATGGAACAAAATGAGCCATTTTCGTGAAGGAGTCGGCCACCACGCATACTGTATCAAAACCTTTTACTCGATGCATGTATGTGACAAAATCCATGGTGATAGTGTGCCAGGACCTTAACGGGAGAGATAAAGGTTGTAACAATCCTAAGGGACGACCCTTTCTGTTTTTACATTGGGCACACACCGAACAAGAAGCCGCATAAGCTATTGTATCTTTGTGCATGGAGGGCCACCAACGCCATCATTGAAACAGCGCTACAGTACGTTTTTGCCCAGGATGGCCGTTTATGACTGCATCATAAGACCACTCCAACGCTAATGTACGTGTGTCTGGTGTAGGTAAGTAAAGTTTCCCTTGTATGAATGGTAAGCCTTGTGTAACTCAATCTTCCAGTCTTGTAGTTTTCTGGATGTGTGGTAACCCATTGACTAATAAGGGACAATAAATCCAATGGAGGTGTACATAGACAGACAATGTGTTTCTTTTTCAAGAGTGTCTCAGGAAAGATTGGAACGGAATTGCCCCCAGGCTATGGATGATGTTTAATAACAAAGTAGTAAGCTGAGAAAAACAAATGCCAACAGACCTGTCGACTATTGGTACACTTAAATGAGGCCAGGTCTTGAAGGTTACGGTGTTTAGTATAAACAGTGACTTGATGTTTAGCCCCAAGCAAATGATGTCACCATACTTGAAAGGCATCTTTAACAGACAAGAGCTCTTTCTCAGTGGCTATGTAGTGACTTTCGGCTGGAGTGAATTTCCGTGAGTGGAAGGCGACCGGATGTAACAAACCTGTGGTTGGACAAGGTAGGGACAATACAGCACCTAAGGCATACGATGAAGGGTCTGCTTCAAGGACATAAGGGAGTTCCGGATTTGGGTGCTGTAGAATGGGGGCAGTGGTGAACGCCGTCTTGAGGGTTGTGAATGTGTTCTGGTGCAAAGAGGTCCATAAAATGGATTACGAGGACTTGTGAGTTGAGATAGTGTTGCAGAAATGGCAGAGAAACCCGCAATGAAACGCCTATAAAAATTGGTGAAACCAAGAAAGGATTGTACCTCTTTTACCATTTGCGGGACAGGCCAGTCAACAACTGCTCGAACCCTGGCTGTGTTCATGGCTAGGCCTCCGGGGGTGATGTGGAAACCCAAAAAATCCACTTCATGGACTTGGAACAGACACTTTTCGGGCTAGAGATGATGAGTGCGTAACCGGTTTAGGACCTCCCGAACATGTGAGACGTGTTCTTGTTGTGTGTGTGAATAAACCAATATGTTGTCCAGGTAAACCACTACACAGATGTCCATGATATTGTGGAAAATCTCATTCATGAACCTTTGAAAGGTAGCTGGTGCATTGCAAAGCCCAAAGGGCATAACGGCATACTCAAAGAGACCATACTTGGTACAAAAAGCCGTCTTCCACTCATCGCCCTTTTGGACACGTATTAGATTGCACGCCCCTAGTAGATCAAGCTTAGTAAAGATTGTAGGGTGTGTTGACCGGTCCAATAAAGTTGTGATAAGAGGAATCGGGTAACGGTCCTTGATTGTGATATGGGTGAGACGTCGATAATCAATTCATGGGCGAAGTTCGCCTTCTTTCTTCGGTACAAAAAAGATAGGGCTGGCAGCCGAGGATTGAGATGGTCTAATGTGACCTAGCTGAAGGGAATGGTGTATATACTCCTTCAAAATCATATCCTCTGATGGAGATAGAAAGTATATACGCCCACAGGGTATGACAGCCCCTGGAACCAAATCTATGGGTTAATCATAGGATATATGAGGGGGCAAGTGCTCCGAAGCCTTCTTGTCAAAGACTTCTAGGTAGTCATGATAATCCGATGGTATTTGGGTTGCAACAAGACGGACTACATGTCCTAGAACATCTACCTCCATCTGTTGCGATTCGTGTATGGAGAAATGGGCTGGTGCCCCGAGTGCCTGCCCTGGTGTGGTTAATGATTCCGGGGCAGTGAAGCAATGTTCTTGGCAATACATCAATTCAAAGACAACTCTACCTTGAGACCAGTTAATGACAGGGTTGTGTGTGCGTAACCAGGGAATGCCAAGGATCAAACCGTATTGAGGAGTGGTAATCAAGTCAAAGGTAAGGTGTTTTTGGTGTGTGTCTTGTAGCAAGAGGGTTACCGGGGCTGTTTGCTGCTTGATAGGACCTGAAAGTAATGGAGAACCATCCACAGCTTGTACTGGTTTGGGGTGTTTCTTGTTTTGCAGAAGCAAGTTCAATGAAGCAGCTAATGCAATATCAACATAATTGCCTGTGGCTCTGGAGTCTATGACAAGGTGCACCTGGTGTTTGATATTATCAGCAGAAAACAAAAGAGCCAAGAGAAACAAAGGCCGGGTGGGATCTGACAAAGATGGGGGCATGTGGTGTTGTACAGGCAGGCTTGTCCGTGCTCCCTGATCTAGGGACGAGCCTTCAGAAAACCCAATGTCTTTTGTTTGGGTCTCCTGGGACACTCCTTGACAAAATGACCATTCAAACCACAGTAGAAGCAGGCATTATCCTGTCTATGTCTTTCCCTCTCGGCAGGTGATATGGGACTATGGATACCCCCAATCTGCATAGGTTTGCTAGAAGGTTCAACAGAAGAAGGGCTTGAAAACAAAGGAAAGGCTTTTTTAGACTCTGTCTTGCTTTCAGTACGCCTGGCATCGACATGTAATGCTAGATCCACTAGATCAGGATATTGAGTGGGCAAGGAAGGGACTACAGCAAGGGCATCTTTCATATGGTCCCTGAGTCCTTTATAGAAGACAACTGCTTTCTGATCTTCTGGCCAGGCCATCTCGACGGATAATTGATTAAACCGTGTAATATACTCAATCAATGTGGTTTTCCCTTGTGTCAGTTTAAGGAATTGTAGATCACGTGTCCGTGCTTTGTGACTAGTATCAAAAACCCTGGTCATTTCTGCCACTAGCCTGTCAAAATCATACAAGACGGGGCTTTCATTTTCCAACAGTGGGTTAGCCCAAGTAGCGGCAATACCAGTTAAAGGTGATAAAGTGAATGCGGCCTTAGTAGTGGAATCAGGAAATGCTTGTGGGTGCCTAGAAAATGTAGCTTACATTGGTTCAAGAAAGTACGGAATTTCCGAGGATCACCCTGAAATTTCTCGGGGGCAGCTGTGGCAGCTAGTGCAAAGGGGGTAGGTACATAGAAGGGGGCTGAGGCTACAGGTCCAACAGGATTTTCTGCTTGTGGAGGGTGTTGTGGGGGTACATCCCCGGATTCCTCATCTGGGGGTAGAGCATGTCTTTCAATTTGAATCAAGTCTAGACGCTGATGGATGGCTGCGGTGGCAGCCGTAATATTAGTCCTTAATACAGTGATTGCTTGGACAAGGGCAGGCACCGGGTCCCTGTCGGAGGTATCCATAATCCTGTGGAGGAAGGCTTCTCAGTCTGTCACGATCTGAGGTCCACTATGATTATAGTACCTCTGTCCCCAAGTACCAGTCAGAGAAGAGCAATTAACTCGCTGACCGATTATTGAGGCCACATGTGGTTGGCAGGAACAGGAAATACCGGGTCCTGGATGACTGTAAGGGAGAGAGAATGGTTAGCAAGTAGATACAAGGAAACTACTATGTGCACCAAATGGTAGATAGAAAGAATACCTACCCTAGGGATATCCAGTGACAACTTCAAACCTATATGTTCCTCCTGAAGTGGAGATCAAGGTAGGAGGGTTCTCAGGGATGGCAAGTACCACCTGGGTAGGTGAGTTAGGAAACAAGGCAGTCCAGTGGCAATCCATAGGTCTTGAACAGATCAAATGAGGGAGTCCGTAATAACCAAATCCAGAGGGCAAAACCAAAGGCAGTCCAAGAAGCAATCCAATGGTCTTGTTCAGTTCCAATATACATAGTTCCAAGGGACAAATCCAATAAGAAGGTCCAGAAGCAAAACAAGGTCAAGAATCCATGAAATCCAAAAGACAGAAGTACAAGGAGCACAGAAACGCTACTCGCCGAAGGAACAGCTGAGAAGCACTGACTGAGAGGCCTGGAACTCTCTTATAGGGTTCCTATGAGTCACGTGACTTCCCTCCTAGTCACGTGACTGCTAATCGTCTCACATGACCTTTTCCTGTGAGGTACCGTTTCCAATGAGCTCCTATGATAAATGACAGAGCTTCTGCGTGCCTGCAGATGCCAGGGTAAACCACAGCGTGATCGGGGAAGCAGGCGGCAAGAACGGTACGGCATGCAGCATGCTCTCGGAGGCCGGGCGCGCACAGGAGCGGATGTGATCCACGATCCGCGCTGCCGCCGAGAAATTGCCACAGCAGGTGATTGGGAGGAGTCCCAGGGTCCAGGCTGTTGCGAGGAATGCATGACAGATACCTTTACTAGAAGATAGTAAAGGAAGGCGTACGCAGAGAATTTAAAAGTGCACATGTGTATGGGGTAATACATATGTCTGTATAAAACCTATATTGTGTAGATTAGGAGATATAAAACGATAGTAAAACATTAAGGTTATAATCTGATAATTAAATAAAGAGATTGGCATCAATCAGGAGGTTAAAAAGCAAAGGAGAATAATAAAAAATAAAGAAGAGATTCTTAAATCATCAAAAATAAAACAATGAGATAGCAAAAATTGATAGACAGTGTAAACGAAGGAGCTTAAAAAAATGTATTTTTGGAAATAAGGGGTGATTGCTGGTGCCTGCTCAAATTAATCAGTGTGCAATACTTGATAAAGTAAATAAAAGAATAACAAATCTGGTAAGTATTTACAGTCGAGATCAACTTGTCATCATGGGAAACACTCCTCTTTTATACTTATGCAGGACACACCCAAGATAAGACAGTATCACGCGGCGTGGGCCAGAGGCACAACTAATAAAACACTCATGCTGTGGCCCCAATAGGGTGTGTTGTCAAAAATGGGTGTGTTGTCAAAAAACAGTATTGGGACATATGACAACATATTTACATGCTACATATAAGGGGAAGAAGTTACAGAAAAGATTGGCAGTTTTAGAGTTGGGGAATATGTATCAGAGTGAGGAAGAAGATCCGCCAGAGAAGGAGTGGATCCTTAATCAGCATAAAGAGGAGCCTATATTGCCTTTAGTTCCTCTTTCCACTCCTGAAAAAAACTCCTGGTTTCTACTTCTGAAAACAAGAGCACTGACACTGAGAACAGGGATTGTATCCTTTAATGGAACTGAAAGCTGACATATTAGCCCCCTGCTTATAACAGTGAGGATAATGTGGAAGAAAGCAAAAGTAGAGAACGCAAATAAATGGTAACTAGCAAAGAAAGTAAACAGTGTGATAAGAGAACGGACAGGCAAGACAGACAGATTGATACATAGGAAGAAGCAAGGAGACAAAGGGAAGTGAAAGACAAGGGTAAGGAAGTGACAATAGTACATAATGAATAGATAGAAGGGCAGATATTACTTAAGCTAGATGATAAGGACATTGATGGAGTTCTAGAAAGAGATGAAGTGAGTAAAAAGAAATAAAGTGGACACAAGAGAGTGTATAAGGAAGAGTAGAAACAAGAGAGAAGTGAAAGGAAGAACACATAAGGTACGAGGCAAGGAAAAAAAAATTGTAACTGGAAGAGAAGAAGCAGGAGGAGCTAGAAATACAGACAATGCAAGTACACAGGTTGCAAAGAAGGCAAGGGGAAGGGCAAGGGGAAGGAGAAAAAAGAGAAATGAGGAGAAGGGAAGATGAGATGAACAGAAGTAGGGCACTAAAGGACGATGAGATAGATCATCTATTTAATAGAAGTATTGCACTGATCATAGCACGAGAACAATTTCATGAAGAAAGAGGGTCACGATAGCTCTGCAGGGAGCTGCAAAGGATACTGAAAATTCAGACATGGGCTGACGAGCATGGAACAGAAAACATAGGAATGACAATTGGGGATTTTTATAGGTAAACGAGAGATAAAGATGGGAATAAAACCAAGAAAATGTTGAAGGATCTTTATTGAGGGAAAGAAGAGGAAGGTCAGGTGATGCATTAACAAATGAACATAGAGCAAGGTCTTTGGACTAGATCTTGATTATGTGGAAAGGTATGAAAGTCATGCAAGCTGGGGTATAATGAGGTCAGATGAAGAATGGGAAGCAAATGAGAAAGCACAAAGAGAAGGCACATGTGGTTTTTCAAAAGATGTGAGTGTAGAAAAAGGGGTAAAATTGTCAGACCTAGAGGACCGTAAAGAAAAAACAACAGAACTGACATCATGCACTGAGCGACCACAAGCACAGTCGCACAGTGCAGGTGATGTATCTCTGCCATATGTAAGCAGATTAAGGTCACTTTCAGGACAGAGACAAATGGGCGAGACTAGCCCCACCTGGAAAACACAAAGCATAGATGGGTATATTATGGATCTGGGTTCTCACAATTCCCAGTATTAGAGAAAGGGGTAGGACAACCACAATATATTGTGTGGTCACAAATGGACAAGGATAATTTGAAATGTAAATTACCTATTTTGAGGTCAGGTGTGGGGAAATGGATTCATGAGTTAGAGAGAATGACATCAGAAATTATGTTAGCCGTAGGTGACATAAAAGGCCTAATAGCAGCCATTCACGGGGAGAGGGCTGACGACATTTGGAAGCAAGCAGGGAATTCGTGGGTGACTGCACTCAACATTTCACATGATGGAGCACCAGTTCATAATTGCAGAGCAGTTGTAAGGATGGGCGCTCAGAGTACAATATCCCGCTACATCAGACATTGGTGTATTTATGACTAGGAAGATGGGTGAGGCTAAAGATCCTGATGCCTTTATCCAAGATATTCAGGACAGATGGTGTCTTGAGATGAGTGAATTGTGTTATGGAACTGTAGCATTATTTTACCACAATTGATGTCAGGGACTGCCTGAGCCAGTGCAAAGGCAGATGAAAAAACAGGTAGGGATGGTAGTGAAGCCATGGCTAAAAATACAATTGTCTATCGTGCATCCTTGCTGATTGTTACAATAGAAGAATAAAAAAGGAGATGAGAGTAGAAAGCCAGAGGAAGCAAAGTTAGTTCAGAAGGAATTGTCAAAACTAGCCATAGAAGGAGTGGTATTGATGAGTAATGAAGGTGTAGCAACACAATAGATGTGACCAGTGCAGGAAAGTAATGCAGTATACCCTATGTATCAGAGTGGGTATACTTTTTGTCCATGATAAAGAGGGAATGGACCCATGTGAGGAGGATGTGGTGGATTTCAGAATCCTCAGGAAGGAGGTGGATTTAATGACGGACAGCTGGAACTGTGGGAGGATGGAACATATAGCCAGAACATGTAGAATTCATATTTTTCATAAGTCTCACTTACTGGATTACAGTGGAGAACCAAGAAATATTGCAGAGAATGGTGATGGAAAAAAAAGAAACTGTAATTTTTTCAGGAAGATTTGGAGAATGTGCCAAATATTTTATGGACCACCAGTCCATATGACATGGGCGTATTGAAAGGAGTAGGAACAGTTACATTTTTCCAAAGCAAAACAATATCCCATGTCCCAAGAATCGGATGAAGGTATTTTCATGACCATTTCCCCTTTAATGAAGCAAGAAATGTTGGTACCATCTGAGTCCCCATGGAACACGGCTGTGTACCCAGTGAATAAATCAACTGGGGATTGTGGGGATCTTTTCAGGATCTCCACCCCTAAACAATATTGTTGAATCAGAGTTTCATTTAGTTCCAAATCTTGCTACAATATTATATAATATCCCATCTGAGACCAAATATTTTACAGTTATAGATTTAAAAATGTCTTCTTCTCAATTCCCCATCATGAGGACTCACAAGATTTGACTTCCTTTTCATTTAGAAATATGCACCTGAAACATACTTGTTTGCCTCAGGGGTACTGTAAGTCCCCTCCATTTTTAACAGGGTCATCCAGATGGACCTGATTAATGTACAACTCGAGAGTGCAATAATTCAGTACATGGATGAGATATTGGTGTGCAGTGAGATAGGGGAAAGGTGCAGGGAAGGCTCAGGGCAAATCATGACCATATTAACAGAGAACGGATACAAGGTAGACAGAAAAGTTACAATATTGTCAGTAAGAGGTTCTGCACATAGAGCAGTTAATTACTCAAGATAGGGGAAACGTAACACCTGGAAAAGCAGAGGCAATTATGAAGATTTGTGAACCTAAAACAGTAAGGGAAATGCAACCTTTCTTAGGCCTATGTAATTATTGTAGGGCCTGGGTTTTCAATTACGACACATACATTCAACCACTTTTTAAAAGGACTTAAAGAAGCACAGGTAGACAAAAGTATGATAACATGGACAGATGAAATGACTGAAGGATTTGCAGTTGAAAAGGCTTTAAGTACTACAATGTGGTGTTCAGTAACATTCATTGTTGAGCATGCATTATTTGCCATTCTAGAGAAAACCAAAATCATCATGGTATGAGGTAATCATCTCAAACCCTGCAATCAACATTGTTAAATGCAGAATAGTGAATCGAGCAACATATATAGTAGAACCAGTAGGGGAGGAGGATTATGTACATGACTGCACAATGTACACTGAATATTATGATGACATTCCCCATGTCATGTTAAAGAAAATGCTCTTGGAGGGGAACGTTCTCTTTATTGATGGTTCTTCAAAAATGTATCAAATGATTGGTGAAAGGCATATTGGGTCAGCAGTAAAGATGCACCAAGAGGGTGAATCTGAAGTAGTTACAAGTGGGAGATTGCCTTCGTATTGCTCAGCACAGGCTGCATAATTAGTGGCGCTTATCACTGCACTTCAAATATACGAGGATGAGGAAATGACTGTGTACTCTGACTATGCGACATCAACTGTATACGCAGGTTTATCATGCTGGAAAAAGAGGGTCATCCTCCGCGCAGATGGCACTCCATGCAGCCCTATTGGATAGGCTTATTGAGGCATTAAGGATCCCAATGACTATCACAGTCATTAAATGCGCAGCCCACCCTAAAAGAACAGACATGATTTCTCGTGGGAACAAAGCTGCAGATTTAGAAGCCAAAAAGGCAGCATATTTCCCAAATATTTCAGATTCGAACTAAGAAGTGTTAAGCAAATTACAGATTGATGCATGTTGGTAAAGGAGGGCTTTAACGTGCTGTCTATTGTACAGTTAATTGAAACACAAGGTCAACTCACTGCCATCAAAAAAGTCGATGAGTTTTTATAGAATGATAATTGGATTTTCATTTTGTCTTATGATTTGTCTTTTATTCTTTACTATTATGTCATTTAGACACATAATGATTAAACATGCAAATACAGTGGGGGACAATGAAACATTCTTTATGATCCCTAAAAAAAGCAGGAGCAGCATCTTCCCTAAATGTAACTAAACAAATTGGTTGACTTAAAGAGATGTTGGAGAAGATCATGAAGACATAAATACAAATATTGATAATTCAGCTCACTTAAAGAATACCATATTTGTAACAGCACATGAAGGAGGTGGGAGAGAGAATGTCAGGTGAAAGCTGCTAAGTGTGTTCTCTCATCCCCTATGCTGTGAATGCAGCAAGAACATGTATTGCAAAATAAATGTCTGCACATGATGCAATGCGCCTTAGTCATCTAGCAGCATACACAAGCAGAGGACTATTTGTAGGAAAATGGTGATTAAGGTCAACATTTCCATATGCAGATACATATGTGAAAACACAAAGGATGGAGAAAGGAATAGTTTGGACAAGGAAAAAACATATGTATCCATCACAGATTAGAGAACGAATAAAGGTTGTCGACATGAGGAGGATGGAATGCTCAGACACAGTGGAAAGATCAGTAGTACCAGAATGCTGGGAGAGACCTCAGCTATTGATGTTTGGACGTATTGTCACCAGTACAGGATGGTAAGTGAGAATGTTATCTTGCCCTGCGCAGTTATTGAAGAAGGAACCAGTAACCAAAGTGGAAATAGCAGATTACATGTGTTTAGAGTCATGGGCCAAGTACTCTAAGATACTAACATGGGTTGACAATTAAGCAGGAACAGTATCTACAATACCACTAAAAATGTGACAACATGTTCAAGAATAAAGGCCTGGTTCTGGTTGGAGATATTAGAGGATGTAAACAGGTGCACGAAGTACCAGAAATCAATGGGGGAACTGCCATGCTGATGGATCAAAATTGGGCCTGTGGATCCAGAGCTTGATGCAGCTGCCTAAAAGTTGGGGAGGAGTATGCTTCCTTGTGGTCATACATGTTCCTGCATCAGTGATTACTCAAAGTGATCTCAATATTGATGAATTTCTAAAAATGGATGAACACCAAAGAAAGAAGAGGTCGCTCAACCTTCACCAACTGAAGAGAGAGAACAATTTTTCATTAAAGTCAATAGAAGCCTATAATGGCATTCCAGATGAGCATACATTATTCAGCAAGATGGTAATGATAGTGGCATTTATATTTATGCAAGGATTTAGACTGCAGTGAATGCCAAATGGCTGCAGATCACCAGATGGGAATGATGCAAACGATCAATGCAACAATAAAAGAATGGTGGGAAGACACTGGTTATGTCACGTAAAAAACTCTCTATGAAATAGGATGAGGTGATTTATGGGAAAATCCTCATAATCAGACAGGTGGAGGTACGAGAGAGCAAAGGGGATGAGCGGCACAAAGAGCAAATGACCAGATGATGGCCAGCGCCCTGAAGTTACAACTACGACCTGCATAACTTGAACTGACGCCCTCTGGTAGGAAAGCATGTTTATACCAAATAAATTCCCCCACATGAAATACATGCATGTGAGAATGGGAACTCTTCCAGTGGCAGGTGTTATATACACCTGAAAAGAATCATCCTCAGACCTATGTATGTTGTGCGGGTAAAAGACTGAATCAATGGTGCATTTTATGTTGAGCCATATGTACCTGAGGCCAGGATTGAGGGAAGCTGGTGAGAGATATAAGAACAGCAATGACAAAGTAATTGGGTTAAAATTAGTACAGAGGCTGAAAGCTGGGATCTCATCTATGCTTTGTTCTTAAAAGATTGTCTGTTTGCTTAAGTTTTTTTTATATATACACTGTCAACTTTGATTCTCTTTATATAAATGTTATGTAATGTATTGTATGTATGTATTGGCTTCAAGATTTTAAGTAGAATAAAAGTGTGTTGACTGGTAAAAGTATTTAATGCAATCAGCGAATAATCTAGGGCTTTTAGGCTTATAACCGTCCAGAACAGGTATGTCCTGGAATTAATTACAGCAATGGAAGGAGGCATGTGTGCCAAGGTTAGGCTTTCTTGCTGTACATTCTTACCTTCCCATGAGGGAGAAAATGGAACCCTGACAGAAGCAATAACTATGCTGAGAACCCTGCATGCATGATGGAGGATGAAGTTGATGAGACAGCAGGAGATTACTGTTTTTTGTCTCTGTATTCGTGGATTACAATTTGGGTGGCAAATGCCTTCAAACTACTTGGAGCAATACTAGTGTTTGTATTGCTAGGATTCTGTCTCATAAGAATTATTTTGGAACAATGCCAAAAGACCACCAAGAAAGCTGGTGTGATGAAGATAATGATTGATTTGAATGGAGACCATTCACCACGGATTGAAGACACTACCCATGAGAAAATAAAGAAAAGTGCCCTGACACCCCCAGGAACAAAGTTCTACTACCCTAAGGATCACACGGAATATGTAGGACCTTGGGTATTCTGTCGACCAACTCGAGAATGCTGTCACATGACCTGGAGTGTTGATGAGCATATACAGAATGCAGTTAACTTGAGGGTGGATGACAAAAATATGTATATCAAAGAAACCTAGATATGAAGAGAATATGATGAGGATTGGAGCAGAGGAGGTAGTCGATGACTCAACCAGAAGGGGAAAAGTAGAGGAGCAAGTAGACATGTCATCCCTAGCTTCTGCCCGTCACCTCCATCATATTGGAATGGCAGGAGAAGAGCCCTATGTTGACACCAGGTATCATCCCAATACTGCATCGAGTGTATGAGAGATGTATGCACTCAGACAATGTATTGGATGTACCCTGGCACTGAGAGGGTGGAAGGATGTCTGCACACACCATTAGACATCACAGAGCTGTAAGTGAAATCTGACAAGGTCAGAGTGATGTCATGAAGGAAAGATACTAAGATGCACTGGAACAATATGCAAATACTTGAAAAATAAAGATGTAACTGAAATAATAAGAGAAACATGTAATTAAGGTACATAATATAAGACAAGATTTATATATGTAAAGAAGATAAAGTAACCTGCTGACCAATAAGTGTATATATGCAGAAACGCAAGGTAGACAAGACATATAGAAGCTTGCTGCAGAGGAAACATAACGTGGCTAGAGCAGCCATGATGGAAAGATGGACACCGGGCTTGTGTTGAAACCAATCAAGCTACCTCAGAGACAGACCAGGGCTGCAGAGTCAGGGGACGCTGAAAAAACAGCTTTGAGTGAGGAATAAAGAGGAGTCTATTGGCCAGGGATCAAGAATGTTACTTCAAGGAATAATTGAAAGTCATGAGGGGAGTCAAAAGAATAAGCCATGTACTTAAGACCTATTTCTCTTAGATTAAGCAAAGAAGAAAACATCTGCAAGAGCCAACTATTAGACTATTAAAGATGAGGAAAATCCTTGCACAACAGAGTGAGCAATTCTCCAGAGGCCAAGGAGGGTAATGACACTGTGATGTTGGAAATGCACTGGAGGGACAGTGCCTCCATGTCCTTGTTCTGTACTCCCTTATCATGTGTGTTATGTGTTGTTTTCTACACAGGAGCGATGTGGGACTCCTGGCAGTGCAGCTCTTCCTCTTTTTGGTTGTGGTGAACAGAGACCCTTGGGATACCCTTATGGCACCCATGGGTGGGGGTACAACCCTGTACGCCTAGTGTATGTTTTTGGGCACCTGTGTGTGGCCCACAGAGCAGGGTATTGGCTGGGGGCAGCTCCATTCAGAATTTGACAGATGCTCCGAGTATCCTCCATTCGGGATACCGAGGCCCTGCCATTGTAATCCTGATAGGAGACAGGATGGCCCCTGTGGCCTCTGGGTTTCTATTACCTGTTACCTTGTTTTCCCAAGGTCCTGGGAAGCCCTGACTCTGTCCTTTCTCCTGACTGGCTGTTGGGTAAGAGAACCATATATGGTATTGTGGGGAAGTCCAGGGCAGACTGGCTGGAGCCTTCCCAGTGACTGTATGTTGTGGGTACACCCTTGGGGTGGGACCTGGGTGAATGGAGTGTGTGACCAATATGCATTCCATGTTATGGGTATCTGGTATCTGTGTGTGTGACACAAAGTATGAGACAGCCCAGCCCGAAACTGACATGAATGCAGTTAGGTGTGCTGAAAGGCTAGGTGCTGGCCACAATCCACATTCCTTGCTGTGAGTGTCTGGGTGGAAATGAATGTCCTGAATGCACCGTGAGCCTGATTGGCTGCCTGCCTGAGCTTGGCTCAACAGTGTGAATGAGAGACAGAACTGTAAATCTGGGGACCACTCACTTACCAGAATTGCTCAGAAGCTGAAGTTGAAACTTAAAGCTACTTATCCTTGAAGCACAGCTGGAAGAAGAAGGTTTGCTGCTGTTTTCCTTTGACCTGATCCGAAAGCTGTCGAGTCTGTCAAGGACTGATCCGAGAGAGGACCTGGCTAGGAGACTTCTCCCTGTTCTATGAGGGAATATCGTGCAGAAAGCTGATCTTCGCCAAGCTACCCTGGAAGCCAGTCCCGAAAAAGGCTGTCGACCGGAGAAGGGGTCTGCCCAGGAATCTCAAAATGAAGCACCCAGACATTGAGGCTGTCAAAGTCCTTTGCCATCGACCGGGGTTCGGACGATTGCCGGAACTGCTGGAAGCCAGTCGAGTCGTGTTATCCAGAAGCCGGGGCAGCTTGACGCCATGATGCTCGATGACCGAAGCAACGGAGATCCACCTTTTGCCTAATAACATTGAAATGAAGGCTTCCTTGCCATCACCGTTGACCGCTTTGTCCCGCCAGAGAAAGTTGAGGTCTTCGACAACCGAGGAGAATCCTCTGGTGGGTTTCCCGCCACCAGAAGTCCACTAAGATGCCGACAAACGAAAGTCCATCTGTGGTCGAGTCACGATCACTGATGCCGACAACTGACGCGGCAACCGACGACGGCTGCCTGGCCTAGGTTCTTCATCGAGGCATCTTTGCACCATCGAACTCTCTCCTTTGAGGACTGTCGATGCTGAGGTTCACATTTCTTCGAGGACTCACAATGCTCAGTGGCTCCTGCTTTAAAGTGAAATGACCCTCGAGGGATACATCGATGGACCGTCGAAGAAACTATGCTAAACTCAGGTACTTTGGAGTAGTAGAACATTTTAGCAGGAAACAAGATTATTTTAAACCTATATGGACTGGGCTTGTTGATACACTTTATTTACAGGTTGCCCAGGTGTGGGGATCCTAACACAGAACTGTGTTTTCGTAGCATCAGAACCATTCTGCCATTGGTTAACCTAACTTGTCTTCCTTCCTATGTCCTATGCTGGTACACATTACTGTTTGATTTGTATGCTGTTAGAAACTGTCAGCAGTTGGTGCATTTTAAATGAGTCAATAGTTAGGTGTGGCACCACATATACATTGTATATATTTGCCATATTAGTGTTATTGATTGTGTATATATATTGAAACTTATTTATATAAAGAACTGTGTTATCACATAACATAGTGTGTGGATATTCGTTTATGGGGGTTTGAGGACTACACTGTACTTAAGAACCAGCCCGCATCACCTCCTGACAGCTTAAGCCTTGATTGCTTGTCCATAGCTACCATATAGAGAATCTTGGTCGGGGTGCTCTGTGCTTATACTCTGCCATATAGATGACAGGAGTACCAATACCCCCTCCAGTCTTTACACTTTTGGTAGTGGTGGGATGCTAATGGTTTTAAACCCTCCAGTCTTTGCACTTTTGGCAGCGGTGGGATGCTAATAGTTTTAAGAATCAGTGTGTAACCATGCCACCTACAAAATATCCACACTTTGTTTATTTGAGGTTTTAGTTGTATACAGTACAAGCAATGGAATCTATTGCAAATGGCAAATTGACTAGGGTGAGGTTAGAGGCTCCCCAGAGTGCTTATGAAGCCAGGGAGTTAGACTAAAGATACGTCTAGGGCTGAGCTGATTGTTGCCCTGGTAGACTGCCAGACTGATTGTGATGCTCTTTACGAAGGGGCGATGCAACCACTGAGGACCCTGCCCCTAGGTTTGTTATTGAATCTGTTTGTGGGAGTGCCACCTCTCCTGTTGCCTCTTTTCCAAAGCCCAGCATAGTGTCTTCAGGGAATGCCTAGGAACTTGAATTATTGAGGAGGGAATTGGCCTTTGAATATAAAAAGTTGGAAACTGAAGCTGAACTAAAGAAGGAGGAGTTGGCACACCAAGTGATACTCAAAGATAGGGATCTTGAACTTAAAAACAAGGACACTGAATGTGAGAGAATCCAGCTAGAGAAAGCTAGAGTGGAGACTTCATCCAAACCAGTTGAGAGTGTCAGGTCCCCTGATACCAAGTTTATGAAAGATGTGGTTGGTGTGTATGTCGAGGCTTCTGATATCCTCCAATGGATTGAAGCATTTGAAATGGCTTGTGGAATCTATGATGTTGATAAAAGAGTGTGGGCTAAGTGTTTGTTACGTAGAGTGGCTCAGACTGGGTATGACTGTATGCTGAAACTGAGTGTGGAAGAAAGGGGTCAGTATCAATGCATGAAGGCTGCTTTGATTGCCAATTTTGGCAAGTCACCTACTCAATACCTTAAAAGGTTCAGGGATTATAATAAAAGAGAAAATGTGTCTTGGGTTGACTGGGTGAGTGCTCCACATATGAACATGATGGGATGGATTGATGGATACAAGGTGAAAATCTTTTAATAATTGTCCCACCTGTTTTTTTATTAGCATTTTTATGAAGCCTGTTCACCAGAGCTGTGTCAGTATGTTACTGACCAGAACATTTTGGATCCCTTTAAGCTGGCTAGGCTAGCTGACAAGTGGGTCTGCCACTTGGTGTTCCCTAAGGAAACCAGTGGAAAGGACAAGGACAAAGAGAAAGGGGCCTCTCAGAAGTCTGAGGACTCCCAAAAGCAATCACAGTCGAATAAACATAAACCTTCCTCTCCTAAGAACCAAACGTCTACTGGGAATAAGTCTTATGGGGGTGGGAGTGGGGGTGGGAGTGCAAAGCAGGCTCCCAGTGGCTCCAGTACTGTACCTCACATTCTGTAACTTGTTGTTACTGTGGGGCTCTGGACTACAAGAAGGGTGACCCCAAGTGTAAAGGTAAGGCACATGGAGTTCAGGCTGTCAGCCTGACCTACCCTTGCTCCATGCCTGAGGTGGAGGCCACTGTCCTCCCCTCCTCTACAGAAATTACATTTGGTGCTCCTGCATATATTTCCCTATTGTGTCCCTTGGGGCCTGGGACCAGTAAACAGAAGTACTGGCTACTGTAAGTGATTTCAATCCGGCACTTCACCTAAATCAATGCCTAGCGTGGGATGCACAACTGAAACCCTTAATTATTTATTTGTGTCTATAAATTGTTTTATTCTGAACGATGTACCACTTATATCACGTCCCTCTCTTTTAACCCCTCCCCCCGGTCACACTGAACCAGGAAGCAGGCTGGTTTGCAAAGTTAAAACATTTATTTTTGTATTGCACAATATATATCATACTAAAAACAAGGTAGCACAGATATAATACTTTTGTGTGTGTTCAATCAAATGGCAATGTGATTACTCTTTCCCCCTGCACACTCTTCTATCCCCCCAATATGCAATGTAGAATATAGGAAGAGAGAGAACAGGTTTCAGGAATGCAGAATTCAAGCAAATATATAAATCCCAATTCCCTTTCCCCCCAAACACAAGAGAGAAACAGGAATCATTGCAAACTTGTCAAAATGGTTTTAAAGTTGGCTTTGAATGAATGGGTAAAACACTAAGGGGTCGATTCATGGAACAAACGTGCGCCGAAAATCCCAGTGCAAGCAGGCGCAAGGAGGCGCAAGCATGAGAAATCAAGCGCACATGCACACGTGCGATGCAAGGAAGGCACTGCCCTAGTTTCCCGCTGGTCTTGCACCAAATCCATGCATGTCGCACACGGGCACACACGTCATCAAACAGCAAAAGCGCACATAGCGCGGCGCACACAACAAAAGTGGGGGCGGAACAGTGGGCGTAACACGCGGAATGGGGAACAACGCGTGAAAAAGAAGGCGTAACTGGGAAAGTACTGCAGGGAACTACACACACAACCCGTATTCATAGATTCGAATATGGGAAACTCGCGCACGGCAAAAGACGCGCACAGGTGTCAACGCGTCCGCCACACGAAGGCAGGCAGAAGCGTCCCCGTGCACAGTATAAAAGTGTGCGCAAACAACAAACACGTATATACAGCTACGATGAATGCCCCATTTGTCGCAGCACTGATCGTGGGACACCGCAGGAGGAAGAGAATAGCCAGGGTATGCATTTTCTCACCACGGACAAGCCTTTTTGGGATGCCTGACGACCAGGTCTACGGCAGGTATAGGTTTCTACCCCACATCATCCTTGACCTGGTCAGGGAGTGGGAAGATGACCTTACATCCCCCACCCTTTGCTCCCAAGCATTGAGCCCCTTGGAGAAGGTGCTCAATGTCCTGCATTTTTTGGCCACTGGGTCATTTCAGCGGACCACTGCCATAGTGGGGGGGGGTCTCACAGGCCATGCAGTCACGCTACCTACACCAGGTCTTGGCAATCATGACAGCATGCCCCTCAGTCCGCAGGCACATATACATGCCCAGAACACCCGCAGAAAGGCAGGCCGTTGTCCTGGATTTTTACAGGGTGGCACACTTCCCCTAAGTGCTCGGTGCCATAGATTGCACCCATGTGGCCCTACGTCCACCTAGGGCCACTGAGCACATCTACCGAAACCGCAAGCACTGGCATTCCATCAACGTACAGGTGGTATGCGATGCAAAGGGAATCATCACCTCTGTCTATGCAAACTACCCCGGCTCCACCCATGACAGTTTCTTATACAGAATGTCCACCCTGAGCCAGGCCATGGAAGCTGGGCAGCATGGTGACACATGGCTCCTAGGTGAGTACAAATGCCTGTGCACACGCATGCAGGTCACACACAGACAAATACCCAAACCCTAATGATCTCAACTATTATCACCTCCCCAGGGGACAGTGCCTACCCTCTGAGCAACCACATGATGACGCCAATACGGAACCCCACCACACCACCCCAGGTAAGATACAACGCGGCCCATATTGCAACTAGGGCCGTAGTGGAGCGCACATTCGGAGTGCTCAAGTCACGCTTCCGCTCCCTTGACCGCTCTGGCGGGCAGCTACTCTATGCACCCCCAGTAGTGTGCAGGATCATTGTAGCAGCATGTGTCCTGCACAATGTTGCAACACGGCAGGGCGTACCGGTGGACATGGTGGTGCCCCCACATCTCCAACCACAGGCACAGGCGCTGCCCATGAGAGGGGATAGGGCACGTGGCGAGGAAGCCCGGACCCAGCTTGTGTCCACATTTTTCACCTAAACTCCCACCCCTGCGGAGTGCACACATGCCTGGCACATACCAGGTGACAATCGATGATGTCAAAGAGACAGTCAACTGTCACAATCTTACTACCCTGAGATTGTTGCCATGGAAGTGCCACATTGTGTGCATCCCTAGCTACTTAAACACAAGCTATCCTGTGTGACCAAAAGGCACACATATGATACATGATATGATATGACATTGCATTTGTAACGCGCCTATACCCAAGTGTTGCAAGGCGCAACGAGGCAGGGAGGGGGGAACAAGGGAAGACAGACAACAATCCTATTAGCCCAGGTGTCATTTAGATCGCGCAAGTGCAGGGGTAGGTGGAAGGGAAAAGTGCAAGGGGAAGGGGAGGGGGGGAGTGCAGTACATGGTAAGTAGAATACAAAATAAATAAACAGGCCAGCTGGTGGCAAGTGCAAAGGTAAGTACAGACAAGTGCTGGGAAGAGGGGGCTGTAGGGATACAGAGACAGTCCCGCAGTTCAGGGGTTGCCAGGGAGGCAGTACAAGTGAAGAGTGGCTGGGCCAGGGACCGAGGTCGGTGAGAGTGGCCCAGTTGCAGATTCAGTGCAGTTTCAGTGAATACATTAGCAAGGGAGAGGGAGAGAGAAAGCAGAAGCAAAGAGGAAGGTGTTGAGGTGCTTCCTGAAGCGGAGATGGTTCTCCTCAGGTTTCAGGGAGGCAGGAAGGTCGTTCCAGAGGGAGGCCCCTGCCGCGGAGAGAGATCTACCCCCAGCTCGTTGCTTCGAGAAGTGGCTGACCCTGACATGCAACGTGTGAATCACACACACCTGCAAAACAGGCCATGACCATCACTGTTATGTCACTCAAACCCTCCCAAGCAATAGCCATACACCAACACAGTACCAATAAGGAACACATTGCCATGTGAAAAATTTAAATTGGCATCAGACAATGATTCCTGACATGGAATCAGATGAAATGACTGACCAACAACCTCCCACCCAACATAAGTCATTCACAAATGCATCACAAAAATAGCAGCCGCAACATAACAAAGAATGCCTGTCTACATGCACATTGTGCATTGCAAAATCAACACTGCAGCTTCTGTGTGCAGTGTCCAACTCCTGCAACACACTGCTCAGCGCGCAGCACAGTGAACAGCCATTGTGTGTGATGCACACCCTGAGCATCACATCTAAGCGACAAACCACATCAAAGAGCAAAATAGGCATGTACAGGATCCATAATTGGTCACAGAACATGTGCTGCAGGGACACAGTGGGCAGCAGAAGGCAAACAGAGTGTACATGTGGATATCGAAGGGTGGGTGTACATGTAGTGCATCATAGTGCGAGTGTGCGGGTCAGCAAGGACATGCACTCAACATATGCATGTGCAATCAATTGACCATGAGTGTCCTCTACACATGACATGTGAACATTCACCATGTGTACACCACAGCATGTCAAAGCACAACTATCCCCTCACACCTGAAAGGTAAATACAACACATGAACATGCATTGATCAGCAGAACACATCATGTACATAGGATACCACAATTACAATGTCAGGGATCTCATCACACTGCAGGGCAACTATCAACAACAAAACACCCCCCTTCCCTCACAAATGACCATGACCCACTGAACAACTACACCTACCTGGGTCATGGAGCCTGCAACCCTCAATTTCACCTGGCCACAGGAAAATCCTTCCGTTTCGTGACCATCTCCCACCTTGTGTGTTAAAAGTTGCCTGCACCCTCAGAGTCCACCTTCATTTCAAAGTCACAAAATCTAAGGCAGAAAAACGAACCAGAACAGCCTCCAGTAGATGATTTGAAGTAGCATAACCTCACAAAGTCCAAGTACTACCACAATGATGTAACAAACAAGGTAGCACAGTAAAACAATGTCACAACAAGATGTGAACCATGTGTGGTACATAACATAGAATGATGCACCACAAACGGATGTGTACTGTCACAGCTCCGGTGTGCAGGCGCAGGAGTGGCATGAAACAACCAACCCCGCCGTGGCCTGGGTGCCTGCAAGGTCAAACTCACACAGGCCTCTGAGACCCTGGTGGGGAAGGAGGGTCAGGGATATGCAGTTGGGACAGCCGTTGGCATACTGGATAACTGGAATGAGGGGCAGGAGAGGGGAGTAGGAATGACACATGAAAGTAGGGAATGCACTAAAATGGAGTACTTGCATTAACACATACACAATCATAACAAACTTGTACATCTTTGTCAGGGCCTTCCGGAGATGAGGCGCGGGAGTGGCATGAACCAACCTCCCCCTCAAGGGTTTTGGCACCTGCAAGCTTGGAGCTTACACAGGCATCCGCAACCCCAGCGGGGAAAGAGGGTTAGGGAACGTTGGCTGGATAGGAACGGGAAGCAGGAACACCGTGTAGAGGGTACAGGGTTTAGAATTGGATAGGACTCAGGGTGATTATGGAAAAAAAAACATACCAAATTGAATTACACATTCATCCATGCATCAGTGCACCCCCCAGCAAGCCTATGTAGAGCAGTTTGAAAGAAAAACAACAAGACACTCACCTCTGGTTTTGAGTGCTGTCCTCCTGCCTGCGCACTCTCAGGTCCGGTTACAGGAGCACTTCAATGCTGCAAAGAGAGCCACAGTTAATAATCTGTGCATGCCCATAACACACAAACACGCCATCAAATATGCCCCATAGCAACAAACTACTATACAAACTGACAATCTGGTGTGGATGCTTCGTACCCATACGTAACATTCCCCTGTGATGGTTCATACACAGTCAATGCAGTAAGTCAGGCGCCGGTGGGTGCGTGGCAAATGGAACACCAATGTGTCACGATTCACACAACATGCAATGTTCCCTGGGTAAGCAGACAGACGCATATAGCAAGGTATGACTTCAGAAAAAGTCGTGTCCCACCATGACCGTAAAAAAATAGGCAGTGCATGTTACAAAATGTACCTGGAAATGAAATGCACTGCACCCGAGTCTGTCCCTTGCTTATGTCCCTGTGAGCTGCTCCTTTCCATGATTTGAAAGGCAACATGGGTGATACAAGTGCATCAATGGCCCATGGTGGACCGGAGAATATGTGCCACTGCCCCTGCAGGTGCCCCAGACAACCTTACAATCAACAGCCACCAGTCCACCAACACATCTGAGCTGTATTGTGTGCTTCAACACCAATATTCGTCCAAGCTCACCCTCAGTGCTGCTACTAAGCCTGCATGTGCAACTGGCCTGGTGGAGGCTTAGCTTTGTTGTGGCCCCCCTGGGCTGCTCACCTTGCCTGGAGTTCCTTGGAACACGTCAGCAGTTCTAGGATGCATGTCTGCAATCCCTGTGCCTCTGCTTGCGCACACATGTGCATGTGGGCACCAACAAACATGTCCAGAATCCAGACCTCCAATGGGCCATGTCTGCTGGCAAAGGTGGTCTGGAGGCTCATCCCCCTGCAGAAAGGGCATGAAACACATGATTAATGCTTTAGAGTGATCTGTGTGTGTCTCTTCAGGCATCTCATTACTGGACCATGTCAGAGACGTATATCAGAAATCACACCATCAGTCCCTCTTTCACATCCAAAGTGTGGAACACATTATCTACGGCATGAATTTCAACAAGCACGTGTACAGTAAAGATAAGAAACATACGACACAATGCATAGCAATGAATGTACACATTAATCATGAAACACCCCATCTAGCAAAAGCTGAACAGTGGTCAATAACACCGCAATCATCGCCACTAGGGGTGTTAACACAGGTTACACAGCACCAGACATGCCACAGATATGACAGTCGAAAGCCCTTGTGTAATAGGCTGTTACACCGAACCATCCTTGCGAGCCCATGGATAAGGGAGGCAGGAGTGGCATATGTGAGTCAAGGACCCCAAGCAGCAAACACATACACAAGACAAGTCTGAAGGGCCCAGCTTTAACAGACAGTGGATGCTTTCAAAAGCCACAAAGCACTGCACGATCACATGAAAGCACAATAGACAAGCAATTTTAAACTATATTAACTAATTACACTATGAAAAACCTACATTACCAATTTAAACTAACTATCAAACAGAAACTTAACTAACTAAACTAAAAGAAAAATCAAAAATGGCCACATACGACCCGGCGGGGAGGGGAAGCACCCAGGAGGGGGGAGGTAGAGGGTGCTTCTCAACACCCACATGCAATGATGCTGAGCCAAAAAAAAAACCTCCATGGGCTCAACGCCTGCACAGCCCGACCTATGTGGAAATAGATGGTCGTCCGAGTCTGGCTCATCCTGGAAAGGAGGACGTGGCACAGTAGACTGGCCATGCTTAGCCGCAGCTGGCCCCTCGACGGCAGCAAGTCTGCCGGATGGGTGAGCCTGGTTCTGTGTGGCGATGTGACATAGGTCTGCATGCAGAACCTCACGTGATACACGTGCTTCCTCCTGCAAGGTAGCACGTGTAACACGGAGTTCCTCCTGCAAGGCCTGGCTGGACAACCGCTGATCCTCCCAGCAAACCTGTAGCTCAGCCGAGATGGTACGCTCAAGCTGTGCAAACCTCTCCTCTGCCCGCTGCCTCTGGGACATCAAAAGGACACCCAGAGTGGATTTGAGGGTAGCATACTCCTCCCTCAGGGCATCCATGTGCGCCTCTGCGTGAGCAGCAATTGGTGATGCAGAGACGGCACTTCAGCCTGGCGTGCCCTGTCTGAGGCCGCCATGCCTAGCCTGAGCGAGCGGGCCGTGGACCGTGCCGCCTGCTGCTGGAGAAGCACATGCCTAGCAGGGGGAGCACAGATCGGGCCACACGCTCCATGCTCTCAGCAATGTTCTCCATTGCTGCCCCCTGCCGTTCTGAATTGGCAGTCATGTCTTGCTCCCACTCAGTATACTGTGGTTGCGCGCGGCGACCGCGTTGCTGGGCTTGACCCCTGCGGGACCCAAGGACGGGATGTCCTCGCTGTGTTGGCACCGCCCCCGGCTGCACGACTAAATGCCCCCGTCGACGTGATGTCCCAGGCACATCAATGACTGGTGTGGAGGGTGACCCTGCGTCCCGATCCACCACGGGCGGAGGTACCAAGACTGTCTGACCCCTCAGTGCAGGTGTGGCGGACAGAGGAGTGTCCACATCAGAATCACTCACCCCTGACACATGGACTTGATGCTCATCCAACTCGACATGGACGTCAGAGTCGTCATCAGGGCTGGACTCATAGGCAGCCAGAGACAAGATGGACTGTAGCACTTGGGGGTTTTCGTGGCCTACCACCCCACGACCCCCACTTGTGCCGGGTTGATGTAGTGGTAACAACCCTGTATCTGGCATGACAACACCATCCTCCGCCTCCATTGTGTCATCACCTGAAAGATAGAGAGAAAAAAGGTCACTACACATGTCAGAAGCACACAACACACACACACACACCGACAACAAACACATCAGGCAGACATGTGACACACAGAATAGAACCTGGCATGCATCCTGGGTCAACTTTGAATTGCTTCTGTGATCAGACCTGTTGAAAGGTGGCAGTCTGAATAGTAGTGGGTCTATGCAGTGCAGCAAATGCGTATGTCACTCACTACCTACAAGGACACCATGGTGTGTGTCAGGAAATGTGAAGGCAGTGCAAGGTCAAATTCAGGCATCACATGCACTGTGCATTCAATGGGTAGCATATCTACAAGCAAAGCACCCCTCCACCCAAGTACAAAAGCAGGGATGCCTAGCATGGTATCAAAAGGCTGACCATAGACCTGTGTATTGACAGGCAGTGTTGACTGGCATCAACAGCTTAATGTGATTTAAGTGACAACATTGCAAATGATGATGGGACAGTAAGCAGGACACATGATGAAAACTCTGGAGGCCGCCCACGTGTGAAGAAGACACTACAACAGTCGGACAGAGTCATTGGCCATTAAACAGGCTGAGGCCTGTGACCCACACAGATTGTCAGACCCTAAACATGTGTGCAACGCAGTACTGAGCCACAGTTGACATGGGAAGGCTGATGAGATGCCATGCAATGTATGTCACCCAGGACTTGTATTACGGTGATCATCCAGTCAAGGACACATAGGGGCATGCGTGCAATGCACATGGAGCATGAATGGGCACTCATGTCCCTGCGGGGCATCTGACCTATGCACAGTACAAGTGAGATACCCTGCATCAAGTACTAAGGCTGTACCACACAGCATATGTCTGGCAGATTGTACGCTGGAAGTTAGCATGTAAACAGGACGCATGAACAGGAAAGTACCCAATGGCAAAATTGGAGCAGACCAGTGGAAAGGTGGAACTGGGGTGCAGAGTGGCGGAGGCGGGGCAAGGGAGCATGCCTACATGGAGTACCCGCATGCAGGCAGAGGACACATGCACGTCAGTCATGCTATGACATTGTGCCTGGGCTGAGAGAAAGGTCACCCCACGACACATGCAGAAAGGCCAGTGAGCTGGAACATGGACTGGAGGGGCATACTGGTAACCAGCATCTGAGTAGGGTGCAATAGTGGTGATGCGGACAGTCCCCGTCTGTTCCACATGTCCACCATCCAGCAGAGCAGACATGCATCATGGAAGCATTGCATTACTTGCACATCAGAACCATGTACACGTCACATGTAGTGGCAATCATGCACAACACATCCCACAAGTAAAACGCATACGTCCTCAACAAACATGCATCAACACTCACTGGACTGGGCATCAAAGTCCAGCATCTCTCCCACTCCTTTGACCGATTCAGTTGGTATGAACTCCGCAACGAGTGACTCATGCGGAGTAAGCTCTTCCTCCTCTGGTGCAGGCCCACCGCCAGTCACCAGAGTCAAGTTGTAATTTGAGGCACGCTTAGCCTTAGCGCTGCATTTGAGGTAATTCCAACGCTTTTTGCACTCTTGCGCTGTGCGCACCTCATGGCCGAATGAACTGACATGTTCCGCAACTTGCTTCCAGTGGGCAGCCGTAGTCTGACTATTGGCACCCACTAGCATGTCACGGCTGTGGCCCCCCACGTAGTCCACGAGGAAGTCCGGTTCCTGCTTGCAGAAAGGCTTCTTCCTCGACGTGCAGGAGGTCGTGGCTGTGTGTGGGGTCCCAGCCTGTGCTGCAGGTGCAACCTTCCTCCTCTTGGACTGTGGCGCAGACCCTGGCTGGCTAATGCCACCCTGACCAGTATGGCCAGTGGGTTCGTGGGATTGTGCCAAGGGAGTGGCAGGTGGAGGGACGACCACAGGCCTGACTTGTGTCAGTGGCAGCTGGGTGCCCTCTAATGGACCCTGCGCAGCAACATCCGCTGTGGCAGGGTCATTGACCAAAACGGTCCTCGTTGGCAGACTCAAAACTGGGGTGTTGTTGGGTGCATCTGCCCCTGCACTTGCCAACACCCGGCTGTTCGGGGCAGCAGATGACATAACTGCCCCAGGGACACGTGTCTTAGTCAGAGCAGCCCTGCATGCCCCTACGGTTTCCCTCCTGGCCTGTTGGAAATCTTCCAAGGGCTCCTCAAGTGCCAACGCAGCCTGCGCTTGCAGACCCTGAACCTGGGTGGCGGTGTCCACAGCTGCACCTGCAGCTACCACTACCCTTGGGCCCGTGGCAGTCGATGGAAGGGACTGCCGGGTCACACTGGCGCCAGTGCCAGATGCAGAAGCTGCATTTCCCGGAACCACAGGGGGTGGTGGCATGACTGCACCGACACATGGCACAACATTGTGCTCAAGTGGCGCACCCCTGCCTCTTCCCCCTCTGTGGCCGCCCTGGACACCCTGGAGCCCCCCTACTCCCTGGTCACCACGGCCACGTCCCCGACCACGCCTGCCACGAGGAGTACGCCCAGCTGAGCTGCCCCTCACCTTTGCTGGCCTCCCAACCATGGCACAGATGGAGTAGTGCCGGCACAGATGGAGTAGTGCCAATGGGAGGTGTACAGCACAATTGACCTGGGCAATTGGGGTGAAGGGGGTGGGAAGCAAGATGTTAACAGCCCCCCTGCACATGCAAGGCTGTATGTGACCCCGGTGATGTAGTGACGGGTCACGCAACGCTCAGGCACCCCAAAACTGCAGTAAAACCGTGCACGCAACCCTGCAGCCTATGTGCTACTATGACCTTGAAAATGGGTGCGATACACAGGGGCACCCGCAGTGGGAAAAATAGTGTGTGCGACTCACCGTCTGACTAGCGCGATGCAGAAAAACATGCGCAGCCAATACCCCCGCCAAAAGAAGAGATACGTCCTTGATAGCTGTGAGGTTGTGATGGCGCGCGAAACAACAGGAAGCAGCAACACACGTCGATCTCCACGAAAGGCATGTACAGCGAACTGCTGCCCCCGCTCATTTTTAACCCGTGCTGAGGGAAACGCCCGCGCGCGTCACGTCACTTACGCGCATGGGCCCTTTCCTCAGATTACACGCATTCACACGCGGATGTGCAGTTTTTTCACGCGCGCTGAACCACTATGCTAACGTCACGAGGGAAACGTCTGCGCATGCCCGCGCACATCACCTCACAGAGGTGCTTAAGCTTGAAGGGCCTTTGGTCCAATGAAAGCGCGTACGGGTGCTGACGCGCTTACGCGCTAGGGGCCTTTCCTCGAATCACACACTGACGTGCACATTTTTCACATGCCAAATCACTCCGTATCAAGCTGGCCACACGTTCACACACGGAAGACCACATTCCTGCCCAAAAGGCCAAATCACTGCCCCCCAGAGCCCCGAGCACACTCCTACCTGCCATCTGCTGCTGCCTGACTGCCTGCTGCCGACGTGCCCTGCTATTTGCTGCCTGCACATCAGCCAGGGGTGCCGTTGCTGTGACCACCCCTTCTGGAACAGAAGACTCCCGACTGGGATACCATCGCTCCACAGCCCAGCCCCAGGACCCAGTTGCCCACCCACTCCTGCCTCTGGGGTTGCCATGTCGGGCACTACACCATCTGGCCCCACTGACAACCCCCAGCCAGAGAGGCAGAGGGCCACCAGCTTCACTGCCACCAAAGTTGGTATCCTGGTGGAGCAAGTCCTGGGGCAGTATGATGCCCTCTTCGGAAGTTCACGTGCCGACAAGGAAGGACGGACTCGGATCTGGACAGACATCGTGACTGCCATCAATGCGGAGGGGTGGCAGTCCGCGACTTCCAACATGTCAAGAAGCGCTGGGAAGACTTCAGGTCCAGGACCCTCAAACAAGACCCGGCGCCTCTTGAAGGCAGCGGATGCTAAGGGGCGCCGGGGCCACCTGTCGGAACATCAGATGAGGGTCCTGGAATGCATATGCCCAGCGCCCCACGTCCAGGTCCTTGAGAGGCAGACCCGTCTGGAGTCGAGCGGTAAGTGTACATGCATACTGATTGGAAGCTGTGCGTGTGGTGGTGTGCCAGTAGTGTGCAGGTTGTACATGTGTTTTTCTAGGGCCATGTATGGATGTGTATGTACATGGCTGTGAGGCAGGTACATGCAAGTCCTTTCATGTGTGAGACACATGGATGGTGTATGTGTGGGTAAGCATGCAAGCCAAATGCAGATGTGTGAGCACACATGTTTGGATTACTGTGTATGTCAGTTGGCATGGTTGTAGTGTCACACATGGATGTTGGTTCCAGCTGCATGTATCTGCACCCTGTACATGTGCATGTGTGTCTATTTGACAAGGGTGCAACAGTGATGCAACATGGATGCATGTGACACTGATATGTGGAAGACTGATTGGTAGATGTGACATGGATGTCGATCTCAACACTGCGACAGTTGGCAGAGGTGTACACATACATGTAAGTGTGGTGGCGTGTGTGCATGTGTAGTGCACTCCCTGTGTTTCATGTGATGTCTGGCTCACCTTTGGCTGATCATGCTGTTGTATGTGTATGGATGGTGCTGGCTGTTGCAATATGGCTGTGGAATAGCTCATGTGTGTGAGTCAAAATGACATGTGTGTTCGGGATTGTGATGCCATGTCTGAAGTTTGACAATGCCACTCATGTACAACTGTCATTTGTGTATGAGTCCATTGCACAGTGCCCTGATGCCTGTGTTTTATTTCTCCCTGTCTGCAGCGTCAACTGATGAAGAGGGCGGAGAAGGTGCTGTGGAGCACAGCGGCAGGGATCGCACCGCCAGCCGGAGACGCAAGGCCCGGCTTCCCTCCCAGGTTGTCATCTCGTCGGGGAGTGAGGAGTCCGCTGCTGCGTCCCAGGCCACAGCTGCCGAGGGGAGGTCCAAGAAGCAGAGGTCGGAGTTGGACTCCTCGGCAGCAGAAGTGGCAGCTGAGACCCCACAGGGCCCAATGGAGGAAGATGGCATGGAGTCATCCAGGTTGGTGGGGGGTTTGGTGGAGGAGGAGGCCGTGCAAGGGACAGAGATGGGGTCTGGAGGTGGGGATTCCACTGGTGCTAGTGGTGCAGTGCAGGACCAGGGACAGGAGGCAGCACAGGCCGCCGCAGAGGTGCCTGTGTGCAATCCTGTCCCTGATCCTGTCACTGCATCATCTTGCACCAGCAGGGATGCCTACATCCAGACCCGTTCTCAGGGAGGGGATTGGCTTACACCAACTGGCCTTCCTCTCGCTGCGGATGTGGCTATCAGGCACCAGGTGGAGCCTGTCCTGGGTGGGATGGCGTTGCGTCAACGTGCCATGCGAGGTGACCTGCAGTCTTTTCATGAGGAGACTGCACGTCTTCTCGCATGGCTCGTTGACCACGGTGACCCACTGGGACAGCTCACCAGGGCCGGATTCCTCCGTTTCCTGGACCTTGTTCCGACCCCCTCCTCAACTGAACCCCCTATGCGCCAGACATCCTCTGTGCCATCTTCCCACCCATGTGTCACCTGGGTGCCCTTTGGAGCTGCCTCTGACCCTGTAGCCAGGCTGGTGGAGGACACATCCCTGCCACAGTCGGGAGTCGGACGTCCAGCAGGGGTGGCCACCTCAACAACTGCACCCAACTGGAGGAGGATGTGCAGGCAGCAGGAGCCAGGGCTCAGGCAGCGGCACAGCAGCAGCAGCAACAAGGTGGGAGCCATGATGGCTCGGGGCCTTCATCATCGGAGGGGCAGGCATCGGCCGGAGGGCAGGAGGACCCTGGACGGGAAGTGTCTTCCATGTGGCAGCGGTTGGGCCATGCAATAGATGCGGAGCGGCAGCGGGCGGAAGAGGCATGGCTAACGATGGTCAGGGGGGAGAACTCGATGCGTAGGGCCCTGAGGTGGGCCAAGTGCTTCGAGGCCATTTGCAGGGACCTGGAGTTCCAGATGTCATCGTCCCTGCGAACCCTCAGGGCCATGGAAGAGGACCTCCTCCGGGACATCGAGCAGGAGTTCGATGATGCCCTGGTCCGGGACATCAACATGTGAGCCGTTGGACTTGCCCGCTGCCCTTGTAAATAGTTATTTGGTTAGTATTAGGTTTACTTTGGTTTTTTCTTTATTTTGGATCTTTAGGACAATGGACCACATTTGTGTATATAGTTTTTTTATTAGGTATTAGGTAGGTAGTTTTTGATAGGTTTCATTTCTTCAGTTGGGATCATGGACCCTGGATTGTTCATCTGTATATAGTTAACTGTTGGATTCTACTTTTTTGTTTGGATTTCCCCATGGAGCAATGGTTTTCACTTTTGTTTTGCCCTTGGATTTTATTTTTGGAACTGTGATTTTGGACACCTTTCCTTTGGATTATGATGTATTGTTTTTCATTATTTTTACAGACATGCAGCTTTTCTTTTTTAATTTCCATTGTCATTTGTTTGATTTTAATTCCATAAATTTTGCTTTTAATACATTTTTTTCATCAAACTTCGATGTGTGGTATTATCTCATTGGTTTCATGCATATCATGATATGGGTTTTGACATTCACTTGCACCCATTTTGTGTGTGTGTGACGGACATGTGTTCATTTAGATATTTGGCATTGGGGTTGTATCATGTAATTGGCATTTCTATGTGGGTGGATGCAATACTTGGGTGGGTGTTTGGCATGTGGAGGCTGCCCATAAGGGCCAGGGATCGAGATTGTGATGACGTGTTGGCTGGGGGACATGTGTCGGGCCTGTTGGCAGGTGCTCCGCACTGCTTGGGGGGTGGGGGTGTAAGGGGACATGAGTGGGGGCCTGCTGGCAGGTGCCCTGCACTGCTTGGGGGGTGGGGTTGCAAGGGGACATGAGTGGGGGCCTTCTGGCAGGTGCCCTGCACTGCTGGGGGGTGGGGGTGCAAGGGGAGATGAGTGGGGGCCTACTGGCAGGTGCCCTGCACTGCTGGGGGTGGGTGTGCAAGGGGACATGAGTGGAGGCCTGCTGACAGGTGCCCTGCACTGTTGGGTGGTGGGGATGCAAGGGGACATGAGTGGGGGCCTGCTGGCAGGTGCCCCTCAGTGCTGGGGGTGGGGGTGCATGGGGACATGAGTGGGGGGCCTGCTGGCAGGTGCCCCTCAGTGCTGGGGGTTCAAGGGGACATGAGTGGGTACCTGTTGGCAGGTGCCCCGCCCTGCTGGGGGATGGGTGTGCAAGGGGACATGAGTGGGGGCCTGCTGACAGGTGCCCTGCACTGGTGGGGGGTGGGGGTGCAGGGGGACATGAGTGGGGGCCTGTTGGCAGGTGCCCCACACTGATGGGGGGGTGGGGGTGCAAGGGGACATGAGTGGGGGCCTGCAGGAAGGTACCCCTGACTGCTGGGGGTTGAGGGTTCTGGGGGACATGAGTGGGGGCCTGCAGGCAGGTGCCCCGCACTGCTGGGGGGTGGGGGTCCAAGGGGGTAATGCGTTGGGGATCACTAGTGCAGGGTGATATGTGGCTTGGCTGGGGGGGCATGCCCATGGTTGTTGGGCTGCCTGCGGGACATGCCCAGGGGTGCAGGGTAGTCCCCTGTGGTGTGGTCTGCTTGCAGGGGCCGTGGAGGGTGTAGAGGGAACACCTGGGAGGACCCACACTGCCAATTCAAGTGTAGGAATCCCCTGCAACCCTCAAAATACACGTACCCCACTCGCACAGGGCCTATCGTGTGTGGAATTTCCCCGCACCCCAGGAATACACGTACCCTGCTGAAATCGTGCAGTAAACTTGCCCCCACCCCAAAAATACACGTACCCTGCTGCAATCGCGTGTGGAACTTCCCGCGCACCCCAGAAATACACGTACCCTGCTGAAATCGCGTGTTAAACTTGCCCGCACCCCAGGAATACATGTACCCTGCTGAAATCGCGTGTTAAACTTTCCCGCAACCCAGAAATACATGTACCCTGCTGCAATCACGTGTGGAACTTCCCGCGCACCCCAGAAATACACGTACCCTGCTGAAATGGCGTGTTAAACTTGCCCGCACCGCAGGAATACACGTACCCTACTGCAATTGCGTGTGGAACTTCCCGCGCACCCCAGAAATACACATACCCTGCTGAAATCGCGTGTTAAACTTCCCTGCACCCCAGAAATATACGTACCCTGCTGAAATCGCGTGTTAAACTTGCCCGCATCCCAGGAATACACGTACCCTGCTGCAATCGCATGTGGAACTTCCCACGCACCCCAGAAATACACATACCCTGCTGAAATCGCGTGGTAGACTTCCCCACACCCCAGGAATACACGTACCCTGCTGAAATCGCGTGTTAGACTTCCCAGCACCCCAGAAATACACGTACCCTGCTGAAATCGCGGGTGAAACTTCCCGCGAACCCCAGGAATACACGTTCCCCGCTTGCCGTGTGCTGTGTGGCGGCCCTGTATACTGGTCCAGGGTTAGCGCAGCCCTTTGCGCTGGATTGGGGATTTTGATGGCTTTTCCTTGGGTAAGGGGCGTTCTTGGGGGCGTTACTGGCGCTGCTGCAGGGTCGCTGCGACACTCTGTGCCGCGGCTGCTTTTCGTGGCTAAAATCCATGAATATGCTGTGCGCCGAAATGGATTTTGGCGCATGCGGCTGGCGCAGACTATCGCACGCGCACACTGTGCGCCAGCCGCGTGCGCCACATGTGCGCTTAATTCTATGAATTACCCCCTAAAAATGGTTTAAATCACTGATATTGTTGAAACACTAATGGGAACCGCTTTATCTGATTGCAAACACACACTAGCAATGATTTGAGGATAATAAGCAAGTTGAAAACATAATTTTGAGGTTGGGTGCAATGAAAAGCTATTTTACACATTATAGATATAATTCTTTGGATGTTAGCTACAAGTAGCACTTAAATTTTGTTTCTAGCATAAAAGATAAAGAAGTTATGGACATTTTCGTGGAGGTCGTTTTTTTCAGAAAGAGGCAAAATGTAAAACAAAGATGCTCTTTTAAAATACAAACAAGGTTTCTCTACACTAGGGATGGACTATGAAGATACAAACTACATGACAGCACAACCACCAGACCAGGACGTCTCCGATCAGGTTTTTGCCCGCCGAGACGCTTGCCTTCTTCAGATGAATATATCAGCCCAAAGATGATTTTAACAATATTATTAGAGAAGGACTATAGGATAAAAGAGCGTTCAGGCAAGACAAAAAGGATTTGTAACAATACAGTTCTGGAAATAAGATAGATTTGATTTGGATAGGGATGACTACGGACAGTACATAGGCTAGTGACAATCCTATACTATAGATATTCACTACAAATGTTTTGAATGGAACCGTCCGGAATTCTGGTTCTGGTCAGGGATTTCTGGGACAGTCTGCTGGGCACACAGGACTGGTCAGGTTCAGCGATCAGCAAGGCGCTCTGGACACCACACGGCAAGACTGGGCAGCAAGGCACTCTGGTCTACACTGCACAGCATGACTGGACTGGATCTGCAATGGCTCTCTGGTCTGCAAAGCACAGCACAGCACCAGGCGGGGTTTTCTCTGCCCTTCTGGTTATGAAGATAATTCTTTGGCAGGCAAACAGTTACAGCACAGCCTGGCTGCTTCTTTGGTTTCCCCTTTAAGTTGAAGGATGGGTTCTGGAAGTTAGGCCTAGCTGAAAGTGGTTCAGCTATGCTCTGAGCCTTTCTGCTTGCAAAGTTTCTGTAGTCTGGAACAAGGTGTATGGATGGATCTCCTTCAAAGTGATTTGCCAATAACAGGATGGTGGGTGGATCAGTGTGTCCCTCTAGGTCCTCAGCTGTCTCTATTTATGTGTTTGATAAAGGGGTGGGTATGCTGAATTATCCTAGGCACACCCCCTAAGTAGTCTATTGGCTAAAGTCTGCTCTCTCCCTTGATTGGAGAAGAAAACAGTGTGTCACCATGATGATGTAGTTCATAAGGACTTTTGCACATAAAATCTATTTTTGATGTAATACATCTTTACATGTGTACCATCTTGATACCAATACCATACATAGATCATATATTTTGTGGAGCAAACCCTCTTCCAAACCTCGTTGCGGTGGGATCTTGGGTCTGGATTTGACAAATGTTTGCACTTTTTGTCCGGGGCACAACATCTGATTTGTCCACGATTTTGTACATATGTGCCCATTATATCTGGGAATAATCATATGAAGTTTCATGCTCCTGACATAAATATAATTGCAATTTTCACTGTGCCGTCCCAGAACATCACACAGATTTCTGGCACCTCTTAAAATATGCACAAAAAAATCACATTAACAGTGCTACTAATTCTATAATTTTTTACAAATTTGCACAGTTCTTTATCAGTCGTTTTCAAAAATAAACTTTCTGTGCTTTGTAAATCAACAAAATGTCTGTCTCCGCCTCCATCTCCATATTGCAGCTCAAGAGCAATGCCGCATTCTTCCTCTGGCAGAGGCCACTGTTGACACTTTACAATCTACATATCCTTTCAGCCAAGGAAGGTCCGTTGTCTCTCCCAGTAGGAGCCCCAGTGCACCTCCCCTTTAATCAACACCTGAATGTGAGTTCCTGGCCCAGAGAGCAGAAAGGAGGTGCCTTGCCCAGTGGGAAAGTTGCTTTGTAGTTTGGCTTGCAACAGGCTTACTTTAAAAGTCACTTTGTTAAAATTTCCTTTGTTGAAAATAAACTTGCAATTTTAAAACAGACAACTAGAACTCTAATTCCAGTCTCTAAACCATGGAGATTAAATAGTTGCAACCTATACTATTTTTGATAACAGGTTACTTAATTTATCGACATTTGATTTGAATTGCACAAGTTTAAGCTTCTGATGCAACAAATGACAGCTGTCATACTGGCAGCCGCTGGTACTGCGCCCATATTTTGAGAGATTTTCACAGGCAAGCACATTTTTTACTGTGGATATTTTTATGATATATTCCACTTTTCCTGACAGTGTGTGTTCATATTGTTTCCTTAAATGAAGTGGCAGATAACATCCAGCAAAGATATGGGATGTTTTGTGGTTTTTTTTCCGGTATTTTGTATTTTCAGCAACCAAGAAAAAGGGATTTAAGAGCAATTTTTAGGTTTTTTGCAATAAAGCCCTGCCTTTCCTGCAGTGTTCATTTTTACTGGGTGGGCAGCTCAGTAACATGTTCCAGCAGTGAGGTCTCCTTTCCACTGCTGACAACAAGCAAAGCAGATCTGGCAGCATCTTATCTGGTTTCAAAGTTCAATTTTCATAGGTTTGGTAGGCATAGGGCTTTTCATGGCCATTTTGCTGATTCTGGTGCCACCAGCACACAGGGATTTTGCAGGGCAGAGCAAGTGGGTTAAAACATTGCACAAAGCCCCCCTTCACGATGTGACTTTTGACCGCCCGTCAAGGGGAAGTCACGAGATTGGGATGTTCAGTTTTTTCTTTCTGGTCCAAATGGCAAAATTCATCTGCTTCTCCCATCAGTGGTGGATCGACAGGTTCTCCTCGCCGGTTCCGAATGAGAGTATGAAGCGATACCCCGGGCCCCTTGGATCTTCCTTCCGGTCCCCGAGTGGTCCTCTTTGATGCTCAGGATCCATGGTTTCAAATTCTAGGATGACAAAACAGAGCATATTTGTAGACATTTCCCCACCACTATTCATGTAGTGGGGCAGGCACATACATTTGATATATAATGACAATCTTTTCTATTTGCAATTTACTACTCATATTCAACAGGTGGAATAGATTTATCATTGGAATTCTAGGGGTCTGGGGTGTCGCCCTCTGGGTTTCCAGATGAATCTTCCAGTTGCTGCAGAGTGTGCCTAGGATGGCAACAATTCAGTTGGTTGATAGGGACCCACTTATCTTCCCCCTCTGCCAAACTGCCTTTGGGGATACATATTTTGTAGGCGACTAGTGAGATTTTGTCTACAATTTCAAAAGGTCCCAGCCGTCTTAGAAGAAATTTGCGCTGTTTGGCCTGGTTCCTTTGGAAATTGTACAAGTAGACCCGGTCTCCTACTTGATATTCTTTTCTAGTTGTCTTAAGGTCATAGTGGGTCTTCATACTGTCTGCATATCTTTCTAGATTTCGCTGAGCATAGGCAAAAGCATGTTGAAGGTGTTTTCTCAGATTTCCAACATACTCATGAGTTGTGGAGGCATTTATCAAAGTATGGTCTTGGGTTCTGTAGAGCAGATGCTGGGGAAGCACCATCCTTCCTCCAATCATCAGCTCAAAATGTAACATTTTAGTTGCAGAAGGAGGGGTAGATCTGATGGCCATCAGGACAAGAGGTAATCGAATGTCCCAACTTGGCCCAGAATCTGCCATAAACTTTTTTAATATGCTCACAATTCTCTTGTTGTATCTCTCAACTCCACCACTAGAGGCTCGTCGGTAGGCAATGTGTAATTTCCTTTTGACCCCAAGTATCTCCTACATCTTTGTCATCACTTCGCTAGTGAAGTGGCGTCCTCGGTCTGACTTGATCCTTTGGGGTAGTCCAAAACGCGAGAAGATGTGGTTGATTATCAGGGCAGCTGCTGTTTCTGCCTTGCAATCTGGGGCTGGGAGACATTCCACCCATTTAGTGAACAAGCATGTCACGGTCAACATGTACTTGTTCCCCCTAGAGGAGCGAATCACGGGCCCAATGAAATTGATTTGTAAATCTGTCCAAGGCATTGTCATCCCCCTCTTTTGGAGAGGCGCACAGTGTGTGAGGGATGTTGGCTGAAATTGTGCACACACAAGACACCCCTTCAAGTATTGGTCGAGGTACTGCCCCAAATGTGGCCAGTATGCAACCTCTCTTAAGATTTCAAGTGTTGTATGAAACCCTCTATGACCGGCTGTGGCCGCATCATGGGCGTGACTTAGCATCAGGCTTCGGAATGAGGTAGGGTCCACCCACTGATCATGGCCAGCTAGGGATCTCCTTACCAACAAACCGTCTTGGATACAGAACATTTTTTGGACATTTCATCAACACTCTGAGGTCCTCTTTCCCTATGTAATCAGTGTCCGTCAGGGGAAAGTTCTTAGGCTCCTCAATGTGTTGATAAAACTTACCAATTATTGGATCCTCTTTTTGAGCAGTAATCAAATCAGCATCTGGGGTCTCCTTACTCCATTGTGCAGTTGAGAGTTCATTGTGAGCATTTGTCTGGGACCTAGTCATAGCAGTGACCTCCTGGATTTCCCTCAACAGGGACTCGATCTCAAGTAGATCCCCTTGGATGGCTCTGGTTTTGGCCAGCTGATCAGCTAAGTCATTTCCAGTTTGTCTGGTCCCTCTACTTTAGAATGACCCTTGATCTTTTTCCAGTAGATGGTCATCCCATTCGAGGTGACCAGATCAACAATATTTTGGATTAATTTCCCATGTTTCAATGGTTTGTTATTAGCACATAGCATGCCTCTGGTTTTCCAGTGAACCAGGTGCTCCACGAACCCGTTCCGTACATAATCCGAATCAGTGATTATGACCAGTTTGTGGAGTTGGTGTTGGACAGCAGTGAGGATGGCTTGATGCACAGCCATCAACTCTGCCACTTGACTACATCGGGGACCAATTTTGTACCCAGCAGAGGGTTCTGGGGCATCATTCACCCATGCATTCCCTACGCCGGTCACAAGTTCTTTTTCTCTGTTGTTGTCAACATGGTCAGAGCATCAATCCACATAGACAGTGGGCATTCCCTCACACTTGTCTTCTTCAAAGACTTTGGGCCTCATCACGAGTTGGGCTGTAGCCCTTAAATGCAGTGGTAACGGTATTACCCCTGCATTTAAGGGCTGGATCTATCACGAGTTGGGCGCTAAATCGGCTGTTTTACCTCCAGCTTTTTTCTGGAGGTGAAAATCCCTGTTTTTGGTGGTATTACAGCTGGCTGTATTAGCCCGCAGTATTAGCATCGAAAATTCCCTATTGGATCCAATGGACCGAATCAGGAATGGGGATTTACCATTAAGGCCCAACCTGTGATCCGGTGGTAATACCACCGGGCCACTCTGTGCTAGGGCTATTACAGTTGACTGTATTACAGCCGGGAATACAGCCAAACTCGTGATGAGGCCCTTTGTGTGGGGAATTAAGGTATGCCTCCATTTTGTCCTTGATTTTAAGACTTTCGTCCTCGAGACAGTTTTTTCTGGAACAATCATGCAAGTCAGCCAGACCTTGCGCGAGGAAACTCTTCTTGTTTTGGCCATATCTGACCTCCACAGGAAAGCCTTGCATCGACAGAATCCAGGAAGTAATTTGGGAATTCGGGAATTACTCACATTTCAGGCCCAGATTCTGTCACTTTGGAGATATTGCAGAGGCTGGTGTGGAGTCTCCACTATGAGTGTTCCCCCTGGATAAACGGGCGATAATTCTTCAATGCCCACACCGTTGCCAGGAGTGCCTTCTCATAATCGTTGAATTTTTCCTCCTCAGAGGATAAAGTTTTACTTGCATGTATTCTGTCCACTTTTAACTTTTACTTCCAGGCAGAATTGTCGGGTTCGTTCTGGGTTGGTGACCTCCTCACCAATCTGAATTTCAAATGCATAAGGCAGCAATTGAGCTCACCTAAATGCTTTCTCTGGGTCATCAAAGCCCATGGGATTACCCGCTAATCAGGACCAAGCTTTGAAGTTTATTAGGTCCAAACTAATGGGAAAGCGATTGAGAATGTCACTGTTAAGTAAAATGCGGCAGGGACATCTCACACGACCCAACAATTATGGACTATGCTCTTGTTGCCTATAGAGATTCTGAGCAGACACCTACTAGGCAGGAGATGTTTGGAATTGGGTGTTTCCAGGTCCATTTCCCATGTGTCTATCAGTTTAAATGTGGCAATGGCTGGATCTTTTGGGAGTTTATGGAGCATGGCTTCGCTGATGAAGCTCTTACCAGAGTCCTTTCCTTCATTTAACTGAATAGGTATGAACAACTGCTCTCCAATTTTCTGAATATCAGCCAGGCTTTGAGCTGATTTCTCATCTTTCTGGACTATATGAGTGGGATTTTCAGATTGTGAATTTGTAAAGAATTTCAGAGTGTTTCCTTCCAGTGTGGAATGCCACCTTAGACTGGAAGGAAGATTGATTTTCAGAAATAGAGAGGACCCCCCATCACCATTTTGTTGTCCTACTGCAATTACTGTCACGTCTGGGATTTGGTTGTTCTGGAAGTGAAATTCTATTTGGTCAGGTTTGTGTTCAACCTTGTGGCATGTGCCGTTTAAACTAGCATGGTTGACACTCTGTTTCAATTTTATTGGTTGGCTAGTCTGGGTCCAGAGGACCTTGTTTACACAATCTTTGAGGGGTGACAACCTACGCAGGATTTGATTCACTAGTAAACAAGGTGTGCCCTCGGGAGTCACAACTATGACCGGGTCCTTCACCTTGTGTCACCCAATTTTAATGTCCAAATCCGCAGTCCCCTCGGCGGGAATTTCCTTCCCGTCGAAGTTCTGAAGTTGTCCAGGAAGAGGGGTGAAAGGAATTTGGTATTTCTCCCCCCTTCTCAAATTCAGTTGATCAAAGGCCCTTTTTGACTGAAGGGTAGTTTGGGATACAGTGTTCACCAGTGCCAAAATTGTACATTGCCCCTGTATTTGGACCGGGGCATAAAATCATCCCTCCTTTTCCTAAAGGGGGCAAATATAATGTACATTTTTGGACAACTGGTGGGTTAGTATCTTGGTTCTGGACACTGACAGGAAAGTGATTTGGGCAGGATTCTGTTTGGAGTCTTGGGAATCTGAAAGGAAAAAGGTGACAGCTAGATATGGGGGACGTTTTGGATTCCCCTGGTTCTGATTCTGGGCTGCCCCCCCCCCTTTTTGGAGGCAGTCACCAGGCTGTGTTTGAACCAGGGGATTTTCATGCTGGTAAATCTGGGGTTTGATGATGCGCAGTGCTAACTCGGTCCCCACATCTACCCAGTCTGGATTTGGATCCTTGGGGACCGATTTTTCTTTGAGGGGAGTTCCCCCATCTCTGAAGGAGATGATCCTTTTCCAAGGATCCCCTGAGGATCCCTCTGCTTAAACTGGAAGACTTGTACCTCCTCCTCAAAATGGGTCTGTTTGGGTTCTTTGTTTCTCCTAGCCCCCGTCTGCTCCTTGGGTGGCAGACTTTCAGGGGCAGGAGATTTTGGTTCTGGTTCCGGTGTTTTCAGGGGCTTTTCACAAGTGGGGATGGAAGCTTCCTCCAAGGCTTTACACCCCCCTTCCCCTTGTGCCTCCTCCCTGGGAACCGATGGGTTGTCGGGGTTCTTCCCCCGTCATTGTTCAGGAACACCAGATCCTGGATTTGAGGCATTCTGCTCCGCCATGCTCATCTGAGGGTTCTGTTGTGCCCTGAGCATGCAACCCAGATCCTGTGCCATGTTCTGGACCTGGCGCTCTGGTTGGGACACCCGCTCTGGCTGGTACGGGGTCCTCATGTCTCCCCTGGGCTGATCCCGGGAAGGGTAGCTATCCCTTCTCCAAAAATATCCTGGATTAGGAAAGTTTGGGTACCCCTCCACCCTTGGCCTCCCCTCTCCTGATTGGGTTGTCTGGGCTCAGGAAAGTGGGGAAAGAAGGATGGATTGTCTTGGGGGTTCAAGTTTTGCGGGTACCTTGGGAAGACATTTTGTCCAGTATTTGGGGGATTACTGCACTCCTGGGGGAAGTGAGGAGTGAAGTTCCCTGGGTTAGCTGCTGTCTGGTTGGATCCCCCCGTTGGGCCGGAGGAGTCCACACATAACCCAGGATGGGTCTATTGCCCTTTTAGCGTGGGCTGATGTAGTCAGGGGAGTTAGGGGTCCCATTTGTGGAGTTACCACCCTGGCTCCCTGTTTGTGATTGGCCAGAGGGCATTCTGGGTTTGTTTTTTTTTTATTCTGTGCGGGCAGGTTTATAGGCCCCCATCTCTAAATCTAAAATGGGGGCAACCTTCACCTCCGCCACTTTAGCAGCAGCAGGGGTGTTGGTTGTTTTGGGACTTTTGGGACTATTTTTGTTTTCCACTGGCTTTTGCACCTCATAAATGCGTGTGGCTTGTTCAATGACCCAGTCTAGTGATCTTTTCTCGTGAAAGTCTCTCACTAGCTGGGTCATGATGTACTTGGGGAGAGACTGGAAGAAAGTATTTACAAACTCTCTGCTGTCAGTGCGCACCCTTATAGTGGTCTGCGCAAAGGCACGTTTCAACTCTTGAACAAATTCTTGTGGGGCCTGATCTTCCCCACATTGCAAGTTGTAGGCTGCCTTGCAAGCCTCCTGAGGATTCCTGTGCACAGAAATATGTTTCAAGATGGCCGCCCTATAGGTGGACCATCTGGAATGATTCTGATCCTTCAGCCCCGCAAAGAAGCTGGAGTACTCGGGAGAGAAGGTCCACTTTACATATTGAATACAGCTTTGGCTGTCCTTCAAATGGAAAGTCTCCATCATTTGTTCAAAGAGCTCAAGGTGCTCCCAAACCGAATACTTTGCATTCTTATGATAGGGCATGATGACGCTCCTAATGGCCTTTATTTGTTTTAGGGGATCCTTGAGCAAGGCCCTTTCCATCTTGTTGGCTTTTTTGGTTCGGGTGACCCAGGTCCACTCATCCTCCGACTCAGAGGCACTGCTACCAGAGGTGCCTGTCTGGTCTTCTAGGCTCTCCCGGATTCTGCGAGCTTGGGAATGGCTGGAAGAATGTGGGGGCCTAGTTTCTTGAGTCCTGTGGTGCTCAGAGGAGTCTTCTGATTCCTCCTTGTTCCCAGGATTTGATGAGTACCCCCCCCTCACTGTCCTAGCTGCGCAGAGGTTTTCAGGATGCCCTTAGTTGGCCTACTCTCTTGGAGTTCACCACTAAATTTTACCATCTGGTCTTGGGGTAAATTGTATTTTTGAGGATCCATTTCTCTGACCCTCCCCTCATTGCAGTCTCCCTGATCAGAGAATATGGCCCTAGTACTTTGGAACCCATACCCAGATGCCCGCCCATCCATTCCTGGAAGGTGTAGATCTATGAGCCCCATATTCCTCATTGGATTGAAGTCTGTCATCCTCGTGGCCCTTGGCTCATGTGCACCAGTGGACATGGGGGTGGCAGAGTCCATCGAGTGGAACAGATGAAGGCCTCTGGTACTAGGGTTCCTGAGGTTATGCTCTGGTGTTTCCCTTTCCCAGAGGACCTAATTTCTCTCAGCCCCTGCTCACTGTTGCCATGCAAGAACCTGACCTTTCTGTTCCTCTATCAGGGCCTTGCTAGCCTCCATCAGTTGTTCCTCCATAGCTACCTGTCTGTGGAGCCTGTCATTTTTCTCACATAGGGCCTCATTGTCTCTCTGTGCTTCCTGTGTCATTTTAGAGTACTGGGTCAATTTTTGCTGCATGATGGTTACCTCCTGAGTCCTGTTCTTACTGGCCTGGTCACTCTTTGCCAGAGCATCTTCCATCCTCCTGGAGTGCTCTAACTAGTTTGTGTAATCTTTTTGGAGCTCACCCAGTCCCTGGAGGGCCAGGTGATTTTCTTCCATTTTATCTTTTAAATAACTGACCTCCTGGCCTAAGGTGTCCCTTTCCTGAATAAGAGTACCCTTTCTGTGCAGCCAGGTCATCCCTTTGTTTTTGGAGTGCACCAGCTTTCTGGCGCTTCTCATCAAATTATGCCTGGGTGTCCAGGTCTTTGCGAATTAACTTATTATTTTCTTCTTTTTCTTGGTCTAGGCGGTTTTGCAGGGTGACTACCTGCTCTGCGCATGCTCTATTAAAATGTATTTGCAGTCTAAGTTTTCTTGCTCTATAGTAGAGGATCCAAACGTTCTTGGCACTCTTTCTGCAGGGCCAGTACTTTGGTATCCTGCTCTACATTCTCCTGCTGCAGGATATCCATATCTTCTTTTATTTTTATCAGGTACTGACTGGTTTGATTTTCTGATTCATGGCTCTTTTGTAGCCTTTGCACTGCAGAGTCCAGATGAGTTTGGGCTTTTTCTAATGATTGTAGTTGCTTGTTTGCCAGATCTAGGTTTTGGCATATTTGTCCTCTATTGCTCCAATGTGGAGGTACAGATATGCCGCTATTTTGGCACTCTTACTTTCCTCTTCCTTTACCTTAGGGGCCATGTACAGTTCACTCAGTGCCAGATGTAATGGACCCTGATCTTGCCATGTATTTAATCCTGTTGCAGTGGCCTGTTCTTTGATTTCCTGTAACCACACATTCTGATCCTACCCTGTCCATTCACCCCTGACAAATAATTTGTGCAGTAAGTGTTCCCTTGCCATATTAATTTCTACTATGGTCGCCATTACGGAAATATTAATATCCTTTCTGACTTACAGGAGTTATTTTATGTTTGCAAAACAGACCAATTTCCTTAGAGCGTTTCCATTGAAGGGTGCTTTTCACAGTGTAGCACATTGTGGTAGCCCAACAGGGTTTATGTACCCCGTCAGTTAGCACACTGTATTAGACTGTCAAAAGTGGTATGTCTAATTCAGAGATCTTGTGACGAGCCCCCAATCTTGTAAGTGATTTCAATCCGGCACTTAACCTAAGTCAGTGCCTACCGTGGGATGCACAACTGAAACCCATAATTATTAATTTGTGTCTATAAATTCTTTTATTCTGAACGATGTACCACTTATATCACGCCCTTCTCTTTTAACCCCCTCCCCCCGGTCACACTGAACCAGGAAGCAGGCTGGTTTGCAAAGTTAAAATATTTATTTTTGTATTGCACAATATATATCACACTATTTTTAATGGGTATACAATAATCACCAATGGGGTGATGTCACACTAAACAATCTCTTTAATCACCAGGAGTAATGATAGGCAAAAACAAGGCAGCACGGAAATAATACTTGTGTGTGTGTTCAATCAAATGGCAATGTGATTACTCTTTCCCCCTGCACACTCTTCTATCCCCCAATATGTAGAGATATAGGAGGAGAGAGAACAGGTTTCAGGAATGCAGAATTCAAGCAAATATATCAATCCCAATTTCCTTCCCCCGCAAACACAAGAGAGAAACAGGAATGATTGCAAACTTGTCAAAATGTTTTAAAGTTGGCTTTGAATGAATGGGTAAAACACTAAAAATGGTTTAAATCACTGTTATTGCTGAAACACTAATGGGAGCCGCTTTATCTGGTTGCAAACACACACTAGCAATGATTTGAGAGTAATAAGCAAGTTGAAAACTTAATTTTGAGGTCGGGTGCAATGAAAAGCTATTTTACACGTTATAGATTTTAGCCAAATGAAAAATTTGTGGCAAACATTTCTGCATGCGGTAAGCACGATTGCGGAAAAACTATAAGGAGTTGAGAGGCGGTTTTGGGTTCTTTAAACACTTAAATTTCATCTCTAGCATAAAAGATGAAGAAGTTATGGACGTTTTTATGGAGGTTGTTTTTTTTCAGAAAGAGGCAAAATGCAAAACAAAGATGTGCTTTTAAAATGCAAACAAGGTTTCTTTACACTAGGGATGGACTATGAAGATACAAACTACGCAACAGCACAACCACCAGACCAGGACGTCTCTGATCAGGTTTTTGCCGCTTCCCTTCTTCAGATGAATATATCAGCGCAAAGATGATTTTAACAGTATTATTTCAGAAGGACTATAGGATAAAGGAGAGAGTTCAGGCAAGACAAAAAGGATTTCTAACAATACAGTTCTGGATATAAGATAGATTTGATTTGGATAGGGATGACTATGGACAGTACATAGGCTAGTGACAATCCTATTCTATGGATACTCACTACCAATGTTTTCAATGGACCAGTCAGGAATTCTGGTTCTGCTCAGGGATTTCTGGGACAGTTTGCTGGGCACACCGGACTGGTCTGGTTCAGCGATGAGCAGGGTGCTCTGGACACCGCAAGGCAGGACTGGACAACAAGGCCCTCTGGTCTACACTGCACAGCACGACTGGACTGGATCTGCAATGGCTCTCTGGCCTGCACAGCACAGCACGGCACCAGGCGGTATTTAATCTGCCCTTCTGGTTATGAAGATAACTCTTTGGCAGGCAAGCAGTTACAGCACAGCCTGGCTGCTTCTTTGGTTTACCCTTTAAGTTGAGGGATGGGCTCTGGAAGTTAGGCCCAGCATAAAGTGGTTCAGCTATGCTCTAAGCCTTTCTGCTTGCAAAGTTTCTGTAGTCTGGAACAAGGTGTATGGATGGATCTCCTTCAAAGTGATTTGCCAATAACAGGATGGTGGGTGGATCAGTGTGTCCCTCTAGGTCCTCAGCTGTCTCTATTTATGTGTTTGATAAAGGGGTGGGTATGCTGAATTATCCTAGGCACACCCCCTAAGTAGTCTATTGGCTAAAGTCTGCTCTCTCCCTTGATTGGAGAAGAAAACAGTGTGTCACCATGATGATGTAGTTCATAAGGACTTTTGCACATAAAATCTATTTTTGATGTAATACATCTTTACATGTGTACCATCTTGATACCAATACCATACATAGATCATATATTTTGTGGAGCAAACCCTCTTCCAAACCTCGTTGCGGTGGGATCTTGGGTCTGGATTTGACAAATGTTTGCACTTTTTGTCCGGGACACAACATCTGATTTGTCCACGATTTTGTACATATGTGCCCATTATATCTGGGAATAATCATATGAAGTTTCATGCTCCTGACATAAATATAATGGCAATTTTCACTGTGCCGTCCCAGAACATCACACAGATTTCTGGCACCTCTTAAAATATGCACAAAAAAATCACATTAACAGTGCTACTAATTCTATAATTTTTTACAAATTTGCACAGTTCTTTATCAGTCGTTTTCAAAAATAAACTTTCTGTGCTTTGTAAATCAACAAAATGTCTGTCTCCGCCTCCATCTCCATATTGCAGCTCAAGAGCAATGCCGCATTCTTCCTCTGGCAGAGGCCACTGTTGACACTTTACAATCTACATATCCTTTCAGCCAAGGAAGGTCCGTTGTCTCTCCCAGTAGGAGCCCCAGTGCACCTCCCCTTTAATCAACACCTGAATGTGAGTTCCTGGCCCAGAGAGCAGAAAGGAGGTGCCTTGCCCAGTGGGAAAGTTGCTTTGTAGTTTGGCTTGCAACAGGCTTACTTTAAAAGTCACTTTGTTAAAATTTCCTTTGTTGAAAATAAACTTGCAATTTTAAAACAGACAACTAGAACTCTAATTCCAGTCTCTAAACCATGGAGATTAAATAGTTGCAACCTATACTATTTTTGATAACAGGTTACTTAATTTATCGACATTTGATTTTAATTGCACAAGTTTAAGCTTCTGATGCAACAAATGACAGCTGTCATACTGGCAGCCGCTGGTAACGCCCATATTTTTAGAGATTTTCACAGGCAAGCACATTTTTTACTGTGGATATTTTTATGATATATTCCACTTTTCCTGACAGTGTGTGTTCATATTGTTTCCTTAAATGAAGTGGCAGATAACATCCAGCAAAGATATGGGATGTTTTGTGGTGTTTTTTTCCGGTATTTTGTATTTTCAGCAACCAAGAAAAAGGGATTTAAGAGCAATTTTTAGGTTTTTTGCAATAAAGCCCTGCCTTTCCTGCAGTGTTCATTTTTACTGGGTGGGCAGCTCAGTAACATGTTCCAGCAGTGAGGTCTCCTTTCCACTGCTGACAACAAGCAAAGCAGATCTGGCAGCATCTTATCTGGTTTCAAAGTTCAATTTTCATAGGTTTGGTAGGCATAGGGCTTTTCATGGCCATTTTGCTGATTCTGGTGCCACCAGCACACAGGGATTTTGCAGGGCAGAGCAAGTGGGTTAAAACATTGCACAAAGCCCCCCTTCACGATGTGACTTTTGACCGCCCGTCAAGGGGAAGTCACGAGATTGGGATGTTCAGTTTTTTCTTTCTGGTCCAAATGGCAAAATTCATCTGCTTCTCCCATCAGTGGTGGATCGACAGGTTCTCCTCGCCGGTTCCGAATGAGAGTATGAAGCGATACCCCGGGCCCCTTGGATCTTCCTTCCGGTCCCCGAGTGGTCCTCTTTGATGCTCAGGATCCATGGTTTCAAATTCTAGGATGACAAAACAGAGCATATTTGTAGACATTTCCCCACCACTATTCATGTAGTGGGGCAGGCACATACATTTGATATATAATGACAATCTTTTCTATTTGCAATTTACTACTCATTTTCAACAGGTGGAATAGATTTATCATTGGAATTCTAGGGGTCTGGGGTGTCGCCCTCTGGGTTTCCAGATGAATCTTCCAGTTGCTGCAGAGTGTGCCTAGGATGGCAACAATTCAGTTGGTTGATAGGGAACCACTTATCTTCCCCCTCTGCCAAACTGCCTTTGGGGATACATATTTTGTAGGCGACTAGTGAGATTTTGTCTACAATTTCAAAAGGTCCCAGCCGTCTTAGAAGAAATTTGCGCTGTTTGGCCTGGTTCCTTTGGAAATTGTACAAGTAGACCCGGTCTCCTACTTGATATTCTTTTCTAGTTGTCTTAAGGTCATAGTGGGTCTTCATACTGTCTGCATATCTTTCTAGATTTCGCTGAGCATAGGCAAAAGCATGTTGAAGGTGTTTTCTCAGATTTCCAACATACTCATGAGTTGTGGAGGCATTTATCAAAGTATGGTCTTGGGTTCTGTAGAGCAGATGCTGGGGAAGCACCATCCTTCCTCCAATCATCAGCTCAAAATGTAACATTTTAGTTGCAGAAGGAGGGGTAGATCTGATGGCCATCAGGACAAGAGGTAATCGAATGTCCCAACTTGGCCCAGAATCTGCCATAAACTTTTTTAATATGCTCACAATTCTCTTGTTGTATCTCTCAACTCCACCACTAGAGGCTCGTCGGTAGGCAATGTGTAATTTCCTTTTGACCCCAAGTATCTCCTACATCTTTGTCATCACTTCGCTAGTGAAGTGGCGTCCTCGGTCTGACTTGATCCTTTGGGGTAGTCCAAAACGCGAGAAGATGTGGTTGATTATCAGGGCAGCTGCTGTTTCTGCCTTGCAATCTGGGGCTGGGAGACATTCCACCCATTTAGTGAACAAGCATGTCACGGTCAACATGTACTTGTTCCCCCTAGAGGAGCGAATCACGGGCCCAATGAAATTGATTTGTAAATCTGACCAAGGCATTGTCATCCCCCTCTTTTGGAGAGGCGCACAGTGTGTGAGGGATGTTGGCTGAAATTGTGCATACACAAGACACCCCTTCAAGTATTGGTCGAGGTACTGCCCCAAATGTGGCCAGTATGCAACCTCTCTTAAGATTTCAAGTGTTGTATGAAACCCTCTATGACCGGCTGTGGCCGCATCATGGGCGTGACTTAGCATCAGGCTTCGGAATGAGGTAGGGTCCACCCACTGATCATGGCCAGCTAGAGATCTCCTTACCAACAAACCGTCTTGGATACAGAACATTTTTTGGACATTTCATCAACACTCTGAGGTCCTCTTTCCCTATGTAATCGGTGTCCGTCAGGGGAAAGTTCTTAGGCTCCTCAATGTGTTGATAAAACTTACCAATTATTGGATCCTCTTTTTGAGCAGTAATCAAATCAGCATCTGGGGTCTCCTTACTCCATTGTGCAGTTGAGAGTTCATTGTGAGCATTTGTCTGGGACCTAGTCATAGCAGTGACCTCCTGGATTTCCCTCAACAGGGACTCGATCTCAAGTAGATCCCCTTGGATGGCTCTGGTTTTGGCCAGCTGATCAGCTAAGTCATTTCCAGTTTGTCTGGTCCCTCTACTTTAGAATGACCCTTGATCTTTTTCCAGTAGATGGTCATCCCATTCGAGGTGACCAGATCAACAATATTTTGGATTAATTTCCCATGTTTCAATGGTTTGTTATTAGCACATAGCATGCCTCTGGTTTTCCAGTGAACCAGGTGCTCCACGAACCCGTTCCGTACATAATCCGAATCAGTGATTATGACCAGTTTGTGGAGTTGGTGTTGGACAGCAGTGAGGATGGCTTGATGCACAGCCATCAACTCTGCCACTTGACTACATCGGGGACCAATTTTGTACCCAGCAGAGGGTTCTGGGGCATCATTCACCCATGCATTCCCTACGCTGGTCACAAGTTCTTTTTCTCTGTTGTTGTCAACATGGTCAGAGCATCAATCCACATAGACAGTGGGCATTCCCTCACACTTGTCTTCTTCAAAGACTTTGGGCCTCATCACGAGTTGGGCTGTAGCCCTTAAATGCAGTGGTAACGGTATTACCCCTGCATTTAAGGGCTGGCCCTATCACGAGTTGGGCGCTAAATCGGCTGTTTTACCTCCAGCTTTTTTCTGGAGGTGAAAATCCCTGTTTTTGGTGGTATTACAGCTGGCTGTATTAGCCCGCAGTATTAGCATCGAAAATTCCCTATTGGATCCAATGGACCGAATCAGGAATGGGGATTTACCATTAAGGCCCAACCTGTGATCCGGTGGTAATACCACCGGGCCACTCTGTGCTAGGGCTATTACAGTTGACTGTATTACAGCCGGGAATACAGCCAAACTCGTGATGAGGCCCTTTGTGTGGGGAATTAAGGTATGCCTCCATTTTGTCCTTGATTTTAAGACTTTCGTCCTCGAGACAGTTTTTTCTGGAACAATCATGCAAGTCAGCCAGACCTTGCGCGAGGAAACTCTTCTTGTTTTGGCCATATCTGACCTCCACAGGAAAGCCTTGCATCGACAGAATCCAGGAAGTAATTTGGGAATTCGGGAATTACTCACATTTCCGGCCCAGATTCTGTCACTTTGGAGATATTGCAGAGGCTGGTGTGGAGTCTCCACTATGAGTGTTCCCCCTGGATAAACGGGCGGTAATTCTTCAATGCCCACACCGTTGCCAGGAGTGCCTTCTCATAATCGTTGAATTTTTCCTCCTCAGAGGATAAAGTTTTACTTGCATGTATTCTGTCCACTTTTAACTTTTACTTCCAGGCAGAATTGTCGGGTTCGTTCTGGGTTGGTGACCTCCTCACCAATCTGAATTTCAAATGCATAAGGCAGCAATTGAGCTCACCTAAATGCTTTCTCTGGGTCATCAAAGCCCATGGGATTACCCGCTAATCAGGACCAAGCTTTGAAGTTTATTAGGTCCAAACTAATGGGAAAGCGATTGAGAATGTCACTGTTAAGTAAAATGCGGCAGGGACATCTCACACGACCCAACAATTATGGACTATGCTCTTGTTGCCTATAGAGATTCTGAGCAGACACCTACTAGGCAGGAGATGTTTGGAATTGGGTGTTTCCAGGTCCATTTCCCATGTGTCTATCAGTTTAAATGTGGCAATGGCTGGATCTTTTGGGAGTTTATGGAGCATGGCTTCGCTGATGAAGCTCTTACCAGAGTCCTTTCCTTCATTTAACTGAATAGGTATGAACAACTGCTCTCCAATTTTCTGAATATCAGCCAGGCTTTGAGCTGATTTCTCATCTTTCTGGACTATATGAGTGGGATTTTCAGATTGTGAATTTGTAAAGAATTTCAGAGTGTTTCCTTCCAGTGTGGAATGCCACCTTAGACTGGAAGGAAGATTGATTTTCAGAAATAGAGAGGACCCCCATCACCATTTTGTTGTCCTACTGCAATTACTGTCACGTCTGGGATTTGGTTGTTCTGGAAGTGAAATTCTATTTGGTCAGGTTTGTGTTCAACCTTGTGGCATGTGCCGTTTAAACTAGCATGGTTGACACTCTGTTTCAATTTTATTGGTTGGCTAGTCTGGGTCCAGAGGACCTTGTTTACACAATCTTTGAGGGGTGACAACCTACGCAGGATTTGATTCACTAGTAAACAAGGTGTGCCCTCGGGAGTCACAACTATGACCGGGTCCTTCACCTTGTGTCACCCAATTTTAATGTCCAAATCCGCAGTCCCCTCGGCGGGAATTTCCTTCCCGTCGAAGTTCTGAAGTTGTCCAGGAAGAGGGGTGAAAGGAATTTGGTATTTCTCCCCCCTTCTCAAATTCAGTTGATCAAAGGCCCTTTTTGACTGAAGGGTAGTTTGGGATACAGTGTTCACCAGTGCCAAAATTGTACATTGCCCCTGTATTTGGACCGGGGCATAAAATCATCCCTCCTTTTCCTAAAGGGGGCAAATATAATGTACATTTTTGGACAACTGGTGGGTTAGTATCTTGGTTCTGGACACTGACAGGAAAGTGATTTGGGCAGGATTCTGTTTGGAGTCTTGGGAATCTGAAAGGAAAAAGGTGACAGCTAGATATGGGGGACGTTTTGGATTCCCCTGGTTCTGATTCTGGGCTGCCCCCCCCCCCCTTTTTGGAGGCAGTCACCAGGCTGTGTTTGAACCAGGGGATTTTCATGCTGGTAAATCTGGGGTTTGATGATGCGCAGTGCTAACTCGGTCCCCACATCTACCCAGTCTGGATTTGGATCCTTGGGGACCGATTTTTCTTTGAGGGGAGTTCCCCCATCTCTGAAGGAGATGATCCTTTTCCCAGGATCCCCTGAGGATCCCTCTGCTTAAACTGGAAGACTTGTACCTCCTCCTCAAAATGGGTCTGTTTGGGTTCTTTGTTTCTCCTAGCCCCCGTCTGCTCCTTGGGTGGCAGACTTTCAGGGGCAGGAGATTTTGGTTCTGGTTCCGGTGTTTTCAGGGGCTTTTCACAAGTGGGGATGGAAGCTTCCTCCAAGGCTTTACACCCCCCTTCCCCTTGTGCCTCCTCCCTGGGAACCGATGGGTTGTCGGGGTTCTTCCCCCGTCATTGTTCTGGAACACCAGATCCTGGATTTGAGGCATTCTGCTCCGCCATGCTCATCTGAGGGTTCTGTTGTGCCCTGAGCATGCAACCCAGATCCTGTGCCATGTTCTGGACCTGGCGCTCTGGTTGGGACACCCGCTCTGGCTTGTACGGGGTCCTCATGTCTCCCCTGGGCTGATCCCGGGAAGGGTAGCTATCCCTTCTCCAAAAATATCCTGGATTAGGAAGGTTTGGGTACCCCTCCACCCTTGGCCTCCCCTCTCCTGATTGGGTTGTCTGGGCTCAGGAAAGTGGGGAAAGAAGGATGGATTGTCTTGGGGGTTCAAGTTTTGCGGGTACCTTGGGAAGACATTTTGTCCAGTATTTGGGGGATTACTGCACTCCTGGGGGAAGTGAGGAGTGAAGTTCCCTGGGTTAGCTGCTGTCTGGTTGGATCCCCCCGTTGGGCCGGAGGAGTCCACACATAACCCAGGATGGGTCTATTGCCCTTTTAGCGTGGGCTGATGTAGTCAGGGGAGTTAGGGGTCCCATTTGTGGAGTTACCACCCTGGCTCCCTGTTTGTGATTGGCCAGAGGGCATTCTGGGTTTGTTTTATTTTTATTCTGTGCGGGCAGGTTTATAGGCCCCCATCTCTAAATCTAAAATGGGGGCAACCTTCACCTCCGCCACTTTAGCAGCAGCAGGGGTGTTGGTTGTTTTGGGACTTTTGGGACTATTTTTGTTTTCCACTGGCTTTTGCACCTCATAAATGCGTGTGGCTTGTTCAATGACCCAGTCTAGTGATCTTTTCTCGTGAAAGTCTCTCACTAGCTGGGTCATGATGTACTTGGGGAGAGACTGGAAGAAAGTATTTACAAACTCTCTGCTGTCAGTGCGCACCCTTATAGTGGTCTGCGCAAAGGCACGTTTCAACTCTTGAACAAATTCTTGTGGGGCCTGATCTTCCCCACATTGCAAGTTGTAGGCTGCCTTGCAAGCCTCCTGAGGATTCCTGTGCACAGAAATATGTTTCAAGATGGCCGCCCTATAGGTGGACCATCTGGAATGATTCTGATCCTTCAGCCCCGCAAAGAAGCTGGAGTACTCGGGAGAGAAGGTCCACTTTACATATTGAATACAGCTTTGGCTGTCCTTCAAATGGAAAGTCTCCATCATTTGTTCAAAGAGCTCAAGGTGCTCCCAAACCGAATACTTTGCATTCTTATGATAGGGCATGATGACGCTCCTAATGGCCTTTATTTGTTTTAGGGGATCCTTGAGCAAGGCCCTTTTCATCTTGTTGGCTTTTTTGGTTCGGGTGACCCAGGTCCACTCATCCTCCGACTCAGAGGCACTGCTACCAGAGGTGCCTGTCTGGTCTTCTAGGCTCTCCCGGATTCTGCGAGCTTGGGAATGGCTGGAAGAATGTGGGGGCCTAGTTTCTTGAGTCCTGTGGTGCTCAGAGGAGTCTTCTGATTCCTCCTTGTTCCCAGGATTTGATGAGTACCCCCCCCCCCACTGTCCTAGCTGCGCAGAGGTTTTCAGGATGCCCTTAGTTGGCCTACTCTCTTGGAGTTCACCACTAAATTTTACCATCTGGTCTTGGGGTAAATTGTATTTTTGAGGATCCATTTCTCTGACCCTCCCCTCATTGCAGTCTCCCTGATCAGAGAATATGGCCCTAGTACTTTGGAACCCATACCCAGATGCCCGCCCATCCATTCCTGGAAGGTGTAGATCTATGAGCCCCATATTCCTCATTGGATTGAAGTCTGTCATCCTCGTGGCCCTTGGCTCATGTGCACCAGTGGACATGGGGGTGGCAGAGTCCATCGAGTGGAACAGATGAAGGCCTCTGGTACTAGGGTTCCTGAGGTTATGCTCTGGTGTTTCCCTTTCCCAGAGGACCTAATTTCTCTCAGCCCCTGCTCACTGTTGCCATGCAAGAACCTGACCTTTCTGTTCCTCTATCAGGGCCTTGCTAGCCTCCATCAGTTGTTCCTCCATAGCTACCTGTCTGTGGAGCCTGTCATTTTTCTCACATAGGGCCTCATTGTCTCTCTGTGCTTCCTGTGTCATTTTAGAGTACTGGGTCAATTTTTGCTGCATGATGGTTACCTCCTGAGTCCTGTTCTTACTGGCCTGGTCACTCTCTGCCAGAGCATCTTCCATCCTCCTGGAGTGCTCTAACTAGTTTGTGTAATCTTTTTGGAGCTCACCCAGTCCCTGGAGGGCCAGGTGATTTTCTTCCATTTTATCTTTTAAATAACTGACCTCCTGGCCTAAGGTGTCCCTTTCCTGAATAAGAGTACCCTTTCTGTGCAGCCAGGTCATCCCTTTGTTTTTGGAGTGCACCAGCTTTCCGGCGCTTCTCATCAAATTATGCCTGGGTGTCCAGGTCTTTGCGAATTAACTTATTATTTTCTTCTTTTTCTTGGTCTAGGCGGTTTTGCAGGGTGACTACCTGCTCTGCGCATGCTCTATTAAAATGTATTTGCAGTCTAAGTTTTCTTGCTCTATAGTAGAGGATCCAAACGTTCTTGGCACTCTTTCTGCAGGGCCAGTACTTTGGTATCCTGCTCTACATTCTCCTGCTGCAGGATATCCATATCTTCTTTTATTTTTATCAGGTACTGACTGGTTTGATTTTCTGATTCATGGCTCTTTTGTAGCCTTTGCACTGCAGAGTCCAGATGAGTTTGGGCTTTTTCTAATGATTGTAGTTGCTTGTTTGCCAGATCTAGGTTTTGGCATATTTGTCCTCTATTGCTCCAATGTGGAGGTACAGATATGCCGCTATTTTGGCACTCTTACTTTCCTCTTCCTTTACCTTAGGGGCCATGTACAGTTCACTCAGTGCCAGATGTAATGGACCCTGATCTTGCCATGTATTTAATCCTGTTGCAGTGGCCTGTTCTTTGATTTCCTGTAACCACACATTCTGATCCTACCCTGTCCATTCACCCCTGACAAATAATTTGTGCAGTAAGTGTTCCCTTGCCATATTAATTTCTACTATGGTCGCCATTACGGAAATATTAATATCCTTTCTGACTTACAGGAGTTATTTTATGTTTGCAAAACAGACCAATTTCCTTAGAGCGTTTCTATTGAAGGGTGCTTTTCACAGTGTAGCACATTGTGGTAGCCCAACAGGGTTTATGTACCCCGTCAGTTAGCACACTGTATTAGACTGTCAAAAGTGGTATGTCTAATTCAGAGATCTTGTGACGAGCCCCCAATCTTGTAAGTGATTTCAATCCGGCACTTAACCTAAGTCAGTGCCTACCGTGGGATGCACAACTGAAACCCATAATTATTAATTTGTGTCTATAAATTCTTTTATTCTGAACGATGTACCACTTATATCACGCCCTTCTCTTTTAACCCCCTCCCCCCGGTCACACTGAACCAGGAAGCAGGCTGGTTTGCAAAGTTAAAATATTTATTTTTGTATTGCACAATATATATCACACTATTTTTAATGGGTATACAATAATCACCAATGGGGTGATGTCACACTAAACAATCTCTTTAATCACCAGGAGTAATGATAGGCAAAAACAAGGCAGCACGGAAATAATACTTGTGTGTGTGTTCAATCAAATGGCAATGTGATTACTCTTTCCCCCTGCACACTCTTCTATCCCCCAATATGTAGAGATATAGGAGGAGAGAGAACAGGTTTCAGGAATGCAGAATTCAAGCAAATATATCAATCCCAATTTCCTTCCCCCGCAAACACAAGAGAGAAACAGGAATGATTGCAAACTTGTCAAAATGTTTTAAAGTTGGCTTTGAATGAATGGGTAAAACACTAAAAATGGTTTAAATCACTGTTATTGCTGAAACACTAATGGGAGCCGCTTTATCTGGTTGCAAACACACACTAGCAATGATTTGAAAGTAATAAGCAAGTTGAAAACTTAATTTTGAGGTCGGGTGCAATGAAAAGCTATTTTACACGTTATAGATTTTAGCCAAATGAAAAATTTGTGGCAAACATTTCTGCATGCGGTAAGCACGATTGCGGAAAAACTATAAGGAGTTGAGAGGCAGTTTTGGGTTCTTTAAACACTTAAATTTCATCTCTAGCATAAAAGATGAAGAAGTTATGGACGTTTTTATGGAGGTTGTTTTTTTTCAGAAAGAGGCAAAATGCAAAACAAAGATGTGCTTTTAAAATGCAAACAAGGTTTCTTTACACTAGGGATGGACTATGAAGATACAAACTACGCAACAGCACAACCACCAGACCAGGACGTCTCTGATCAGGTTTTTGCCGCTTCCCTTCTTCAGATGAATATATCAGCGCAAAGATGATTTTAACAATATTATTTCAGAAGGACTATAGGATAAAGGAGAGAGTTCAGGCAAGACAAAAAGGATTTCTAACAATACAGTTCTGGATATAAGATAGATTTGATTTGGATAGGGATGACTATGGACAGTACATAGGCTAGTGACAATCCTATTCTATGGATACTCACTACCAATGTTTTCAATGGACCAGTCAGGTATTCTGGTTCTGCTCAGGGATTTCTGGGACAGTTTGCTGGGCACACCGGACTGGTCTGGTTCAGCGATGAGCAGGGTGCTCTGGACACCGCAAGGCAGGACTGGACAACAAGGCCCTCTGGTCTACACTGCACAGCACGACTGGACTGGATCTGCAATGGCTCTCTGGCCTGCACAGCACAGCACGGCACCAGGCGGTATTTAATCTGCCCTTCTGGTTATGAAGATAACTCTTTGGCAGGCAAGCAGTTACAGCACAGCCTGGCTGCTTCTTTGGTTTACCCTTTAAGTTGAGGGATGGGCTCTGGAAGTTAGGCCCAGCATAAAGTGGTTCAGCTATGCTCTGAGCCTTTATGCTTGCAAAGTTGCTGTAGTCTGGTACAAGGAGTATGGATGGATCTCCTTCAAAGTGCTTTGCCAATTTTGGGATGGTGGGTGGATCAGTGTGTTTCTAGGTCCTAAGCTGTTTCTATTTATGCGTTTGATAAGGGGGTGGGTATGCTGAATTATCCTAGGTGCACCCCCTAGGTAGTATATTGGCTAAAGTCTGCTCTCTCCCTTGATTGGAGGAGAAAACAGTGTGTCACCATGATGATGTTTTTTATGAGGTAAAACATCCTCCCCTTTGCCTTTTGCACATAAAATCTATTTTTGATATAATACATCTTTACATGTGTACCATCTTTATACCAATAACATACATAGATCACATATTTTGTGGAACAAACCCTCTTCCAATCCTCGCTACGGTGGGATCTTCGGTCTGGATTTGACAAATGTTTGCACTTTTTGTCTGGGACACAACATCTGATTTGTCCACAATTTTATACATATGTGCACATGATATCTGGGCATAATCATGTGAAGTTTCATGCTCCTGACATAAATACAATTGCTACAAAACCAAAATTTTCACTGTGCCATCCCAGAACATCGCACTGATTTCTGGCACCTCTTAAAATGTGCACAAAAAAATCACAATAACACTGCTACTAATTCTATAATTCTTTACAAATTTGCACAGTCCTTTGTCAGTCTTTTTCAAAAATATGCTTTCTGTGCTTTGTAAATCAACAATAATGCCTGTCTCGGCCACCATCTCTATCTTGCAGGTCAAGAGCAATCCCCCCCTTGTTCCACTGGCAGAGGCCAATGTTGACACTTTACAATTTGCATATCCTTTCAGCCAAGGAAGGTCCATTGGGCCTCATTACGACCCAGGCAGTAAGTTACCGCCTGGGTCGTACCTTTACCACCATGGCGTAAACTACGTTTAAGCCATGGTGGTTGGCGGACTTACCGCCCCATTCCGAGTTTGGCGGGGCGGTAAGTCCCCAATCCCCATTTACCCTTCCCCATTCCCATTTGTGCCCCATAGGGGCAAGGAGTGGGGAAGGAGTTAATTACGCCACCGTAAATTACGGTGGCGTAATTAACTCCATGGTCCCTTAGCGCCATGGATTGCAGGTGTTAAAACCTCCATGGTGCTAAGGGACCTCGTACTCAGGCGGTAAGGGTCGGCGCTGTTTACGCCGCCGTAAACCCCTTACCGCCTGAGTCGTAATGAGGCCCATTGTCTCTCCCAGAAGCAGCCCCAGTGCCCCTCCCCTCTTAATCAACACCTGAATGTGAGTTCCTGGCCCAGAGAGCAGAAGGGAGGTGCCTTGCCCAGTGGGGAAGTTGCTTTTTAGTTTGGCTTGCATCAGGTTTACTTTAAACGTCACTTTGTTAAATTTTTCTTTGTTGAAAATAAACTTGCAATTTTAAAACAGGCAACTAGAACTCTAATTCCAGTCTCTAAACCATGGAGATTAAATAGTTGCAACCTATATCATTTTTGATAACAGGTCACTTAATTTATCAACATTTGATTTCAAATTCACAAGTTTAAGCTTCTGATGCAACTGACAGCTGTCATACACTGCGCCCATATTTTGACAGATTTTCACAGGCAAGCACACTTTTTACGGTGGATATTTTGATGATAGATTCCACTTTTCCTGACATTGTGTGCTCATATTGATTTCTTAAATGAAGTGGCGGGTAACATCCAGCAAAGATATAGGACGTTTTGTGGTGTTTTGGTCCAGTATTTTGTATTTTCAGCAACCAAGAAAAAGGGATTTAAGAGCAATTTCTTGGTTTCTTGCAATAAAGCACCACCTTTTCTGCAGTGTTCATTTTTACTTGGTGGGCAGACCAGTAACATGTTCCAGCAGTGAGGTCCCCTTTCCACTACGACAACAGGCAAAGTAGATTTGGCAGCCATCTTTTCTGGTTTCAAAGCGCAATTTTCATAGGTTTGGCACGCATAGGCTTTTCGTGGCCATTTTATTGATTCTGGTGCCACCAGCACACGGGGATGTCACAGGGCAGAGCTAGTGGGTTAAAACATCCCACACTACTATCCCACAAAACACCAACAGAATGTTGAGAAGTGCCCTCCTAAATGTCTAGCCTTCTACTGGTTTGAGAGACACTGTAGAAAGCACATGGACAGGTTGGCTGACTGGCGTTGGGTGGTGCTATGTGTGTACCGGTCAACAGGGTTTCCCAATGGGAAAAACCATAACAAGTACAACGAAATGAGTTGGATTTACTCAATGTGGCACAGAAGAAAGGGCCCTTCATCACTACTCAGAGTAACAAACAGAACATTCCACGCGTATACAAGCATTGGCAAAGCCAATACATTAGGCTTTACGTAGACATTTACCAGGCACTGTTATAATTGTACTTCCTGACCAAACAATGGCAACAGTTGGAAATAGGACAATTACCAGTGCATGTAATAGCAGTGCCAGGCAAATCCCATTGTGGAAATACCTCTACACTGGAAAACACTGTGGATTTCTCAATGTTTTTTTTTTTTTAACATGACCTCTGTGCAAGGAACAGATATACTTCAAGTGACTGAAGGCATACTTGGTTAAGACATTTTAGTACACCAGCAACACATGAATAGCTGCAATTAAGACACAACTCCCAGCAGAAAGCTTAGAACTAAGATTGTCAGGAAAAATATGAAGTTACTGCTTGATAGAGCTATTTCAAAGAGATCCCACAAGGGTGTGTTTTATTCGTTGAGGGGCAGTTGGTGGGGGAGAATGGCTACAAGGATTAGCATGGCCAGCCGATGGGTTGGTAAATAAGCAAACAGCCACAAGATGGTGTTCATTCCTCACGTGCCATCTCCGTCCAAGCTATTCTCCAACTCACTAGTTTTAGGACCACCTAATAGCCAAAACTAAAAGGAGCGCAACAGAGCCTTATCTACACATACGTCAACTCTGCACATGTGCACACCTCAAGCGCGACTTTGCACAGGGAGACCAGAAGTCCCGGTTTTTCCGGGACTGTCCCAGTATTTGGTGTTCTGTCCCCCTTTCTCAAGATTATGTTACCATTGGAAACTGCAGTGGTCCTGGTTTTTTGTTGTAACTCTTTAAAGCTGGCAGGCAGGAATGCACAATCTCGCACAGAGGGATCCAGACTAGGTTCCTTTTCTTCTTTTACAATCTCTCAAAGAAACCATGCTGCATTTTGCAGCTTAAGATAGTGTTAGTTTGTGATGAATTAATGATACTATGTTTCTGTAACACTTAAACCACCTTCTCCTCCAAACGATACTGAAGTGTAGTGCCTTGACAGCCATTTTCAAGAGGTAGTCCTACTTTTATGTTAGTTGCCCTGTCCCGGTTTTTTCCTTTTTAAATCTGGTCACCCTAACTTTACATTGGGGCAATACAGGAGCAAACAGTGATCGTAGTCAAATTGGAGAAGTCTGTGTATGAAACAGTAACAGCCTTCAAAATACACACTCTTAGTTTCTCTAAATCAGCAAATGCCCATTTGGGATGGCACACAGATTCTTCCTACACCCTGAGGTGACTTAAATAACTAGGAAACTGTGGACATTAATATATCACTTGTACATGGATTTGAATGTAGAAAACTGGGAACTAAAGTGACATTTAGCTGAATTCTGCCTGACAACTACCCCCAACAGGAGAAACCGGCTCAGCCAGTCTTCCCAGGCCTAGCTGCATCCTGCTGCCCTTGCCAAAAGGAGATCACAGTACAGTTGTGCAAGAGCAGTGTAGCTGTCTTTAGGGGGATCGCTGCAGGCTGAGTGAAGGTGTTTGTGTGTACCCAGAAAGGCCAGTTTCTACATGTGCCTAAGGTATTAACAGTCTGTACACGTTCACACTTTAGGAGCAGTCTGTACATGTGCACATGGCTGTAGAAGGTTTTATGTGTGTACCCTTTTGGAGTAGAACGTACATCTACACCCGTCTGTGGGCAATCAGTATATGCTCCCTCCTAAAAAAGGCCACCTGCACAACCGCACATTGTATCCAGAGTATGCACATGATCACAATGTGTCAAAAACTGCAACAAGCATAGTCAAAACATAGGGACCGTGTGGCAATAGGTCTTAGTGAGATGTGAACCCTGCACCTCCAAATGAGCAGCCTATATGTGTTCTCTGTCCATCGGTTCCCACACGTTCACCTGGCAAGAGCAGCCTGGATATGTGTACAAAGTCATTAAGAATGCTCAGTGGAAATGTTAACGGGAACGGTCGGACTCGGGGCTCTGCAGACAGAGCTGCGAGCAAGACCCAAATCAGTGTCAACAAGACAGATGGAATGGTATTTGGGTTGTTTACTTCCAATGCATGCTCAAACTCACAAAACGGCTGCCTTTCTGCTATGTGGCAGCTATTTCAGCAAAGAAGTCGCTCTTACAGAGCGAAAGGTGTCTAATTTCCTTGGGTTCTGGAGATCATTTTTTTCCCAGCTTTACCTCTAGAAAGGCGTACAACTTGCCATCTTGTTTTGCCACTTGATATTTGCACAGCGCCTTACTGCCACCGTTATGGCTAGTGAAAATTAAAAGGGGCAGAACATATGAGGTTGGGCTTTTCAACTAACAGTATTTTTTAATATTTGCTGTTCCTGTGAAATCAGCACAGCACGATCAGCGATGAATAATGATTACTTTTGAGAGGAAAGATGTTAACCACTTGCTGGAAAATAGTTTCGTCAGAGGCTCTGTTGAACGGATCTGCGTGATTTTTCCGTCACAGAAAAGTCTGTGACGGAAAAGTTCTCATGGGAAATGTATGCAACACAAAATGTTTGTACATTTCCCATGTGAACAAACACTGCAAATCACTACATACCCACACCCCCATCCACACCCACAACACACCCCCAACATAAACAAACCCTACTTACCTTTTCTTCACGCTGTATCCCTGCGGCACAAGTTCCCTTTCACTTCTGTGACCGGATACTGGTGCCACGGGGTCCTTTTCCTCTTTTTTCTTTTTTTTTACGGGCTGCTGCAGGGGTTTCCCCCGCAACTCCCGCTCACTGTACTGTAAAGTATAGTGTGCGGGACCCCCCCGCTCACTATACTATAAAGTATAGTGAGCAGGGAGTTGCACGGGACACCCCCGCAGCCCCTGTTTTTTTTCCCCTTGGGTGTGCTGCGGGGGTGTTCCCCGCAACACCCCGCTCACCATACCACACTATACCACGCAGCCCCAATTTTTTTTTTAATGTCGGTGTGCAGTGGGGGTGTCTCCTCCAACCCCTGCTCACTATACTGTATAGTATGGTGAGCAGAGTGTTACGGGGGACACCACCATAGCCCCCACAGTCTTTTTTTTACTTACCTACAATGCATGCCAGCAAAGGTTCGAACTTTTGGTGTTATAACCTTTTGTGGTATGCATTTTTCAGACTTTTTGTACGGTCTGACCTTTTTTTCGGTCCGTTCGTACAATTCCCTGTTGAACTTGTTGTGATATGCCCTCCCATGCCCACAAGCACTGGGATACAAATGTCTGCATATGCATGAGAACTTAACATTTTTTCCCGCAAATCCCCTTTCCGCAAACAGGATGTGTGCACAGAATGGCACTCAAATCCCTGTTTTACACGCAAATAATTCCCTGAATCAGCCCCTTAGACTCAACCTAAAATATGTCAGTGATTTAATATTGCCTGTCATTTGTAAATTGCCCATATGCAATTCCTGCTGACTTGTAGCACTGCAACAGCTCATACTCCATTGCTGTTGCCTTGTAGCCCGCATGGGCTGTCTGGGTGTGCAGTGTTGCACAGGTCCGAATTTTGGGCAAGCCGTAATCCGATAATCCATAACAATTTACAGCACATACATGCTTTGCACTACAATTCACACCATAAACAAACTGTGCATAACGTTACCAAGCATAGCATCGCCACGAAGCATAGTGCAGCAAAACATAATGTGAAACACATATAATTATGGTATACTGCACATCAAAACAAAGCATAGCAAAGCATGTTATGATATGATATGTTGCATAGTATACATGCGGTTCACCCTAGTCAATTGCCTGTGACCCTAATATTAGATGTACAAGACTCTTCAAAACTCAGGGGCATACCCAGAGTCCCACATATACTTACAAGATCATGTTTCAAAGCACAAATTGCACCATTTTGCTATCCCATTGCCCTTCATAAAGAAAACACAAATATTCTCGATATGTACATATAATTCACATGCATCTGTGTCCGTGATGCAAAATGAAAATGTTCTTCTGCAATGAATAAATGGCTTTAATAAAAACGCAGAAATGATCAATATAGCTGTCTTCTCGAAACGTGTATCTTATACTGTGTGACCCAGGTTTAAAAGTAATGGCTGCAACCTAATTGAGAAAGTCCTGTCTGCCTTGACTGGGTCTCTTCGAGTCCACCCTTTACATCCTTAAGTTGTGTGCAGAAGGCAGCCTCCTGGCTTGTGGAGGTGGGCGAGGGGGAAGTGTGTTTCTATGAGTTCAGATGATTCGCAGTTTGCTTCTGGTTATGCTTGGGTGTCTCCGCCCATTCTCCCTGCGAGCCCCTTAACTGGAACCCTGAGAGCTAAAAGCATGAGAAAAAAAAGCGATTCTAGCTTTTTAATATTTATTTACGGGACAAAACCAATTGCTTACTCCAGGCAGTGGAGAAGCTTACTGAAATTTGCTTTGCAACTTTGGCAAAGTTCACAGCTGCATTATGCAGAAAGTTTGACAGGCACAAAATAGGCCTGCTTGTTGAAAGGGGCCGCTGTTTGTGAAGGTCTGATGGCCAGGAGCTGGACAACAGGCACAGGGCAGTGTGCAGACCACGATAACTTCAAGAAACCTGAGCCTCCTTCTGCGGATAATGTCAATTCCGTGGAGATGCCATGTACAGTGGAGGTGCCATGTCCAGTCCACCAACTAAGGAGCCCCTAACCCTTATCCACCTCACCAGTTGGACTTTGATCCCTCATACTGCATCAGTGCCTAATTCCAAATTAATCCTCGCTCCATGGACAAGTCGGCATGAGTAACGCAACATTCTAGGGTAGCTCTCCCCCTGTGCCTTCAAGATCTGTAACTTTTTGTGGTTGCTAAGCAACTACTGAAGAGTTATAAATCTGAGCTCCTGCAGGAGACCCAGTGGTGCCCGACACAGCAGCGCAGGAAGCCACCTACATTGGAAAAAATTGATGCAAAAATAGAAGCTCTGAGCTTCCGTTTTTTATGTCCGTTTTTTCCAATATGGTTGGGATCGCAAAGGGCAAGACAGACCACTAGAGATCACTGCTGTGACCCCTGGCGACCCCCCAATTGACATCCCTGCTGGGGAGGCCAGGTGGAAAGAGCCAGCGGAAAGCAGAGAATGTGAGGGAAGGAAGGCCACCAGCTAAGTGGGAGCTAAGGGTCTGGAAGGGCTACGAGGTTGCAGGCCCAGCCAGGCTAGTGTGGGGGAGGGCCCGGAAGGGTGAGTGCAAGTTGAGGGGGGACTCAGGGTAGACCAAGTGCAGGGGTAGACTGGACTAGGGGGGGTTGGTTCCCTGTAAGACTCAGAGGGAACCAGGCATTCAGTCAAGGGCAGACAGGGACATTAGCAGGGGATGGGGAGAGGAAAAGAAGAAGAGAAAAGAAGGTCTTGTGAAGCTGTCGAAACTTAAGGAGATCCGGCTCAAGTTTGAGAAAGGCAGAGAGGCCATTCCAGAGGGAGGCACCTGCAATCTACCTCCCACGCCTTGCTTGAAAAAAGCATCTAATATACAGAGAGTTAGAGCTAGATGACCGTAATGCTCTAGCATAGAGGTATTTAGGGAGAGAGAGTTGGATGTAGTGGGGATTCAGGCCCCAGAAAGCCTTGTGGGTGATGCAGAGGGCCTTGAGCTTGATCCTTGCAGCAACCAGAAGCCATTTGAGTGATTTTAGGGCTGATGAGATTCATTCCCTGGGCTTGAGGCCAAAGATAAGTCTTGCAGTCCTGTTCTGGGTTAGTTGAAAGGGGCGAAGGGTGGAGTTAGGCAGATTGAGGTGTGGCTGTTGCGGTAGTCCAGACTGGAGACAACCAGAACTCTGGAGACATTGGGCTTCTGGGGGAAGGCAAGGAAAGGGAGAATGCCTCTGAGGAGGTGCAGCTGAAAGTGGGCCTAGCTGATACGCCGTATGTGGCATGGGCTCTGATGACCTATCTATGCATGTGAGAAAACCCGTGGTCAACACTCCATTGTGAATTGATGTGTTTCTTGAGTCAAAGCATGAATTACTTTTTATATCTTACTGTCTTTTTTACGAATCATGACTGTATTATTAGTTTTGTAAATCATGTTTGTAATGCATTCTATTCTATTGTGTGTATTTCGTGCTTGTTTAATCGATTATTTTATTTGAATAAACATATATTGAAAAATATAATTCTAAGAATAATAACTCTGATTATTCTTACTGCATTGATCATCAGTATTTTGGGGGTCTTGTTTACCAGCATTGCCCAAGTTGTAGCAGACAAATGAGCAGAGTAAAATACATCAGACTTTCAGACTTCCTTTTTCTGTTCTGTCCAAAACCTCCGGAAGTCAGTTATTTCAAGTCCTTTACTTAGTCAATAAAACCTAATTGCTGTGGTAAAAAAGGGACAGATTCTCATAAAATGGGGCATTTAAAAATAACGCAGAGGATATGTTTATTTTAGATGCCCCATTTTTATCCACAAAGGGCAGTTATATGTAACTTGCTCCATGCGCCCATGGGGGAGGGGGGGCGGGGAGTGCATTTCACAGAGAGGGGCCATTCAGATTAGGCCTCTGTATGTGCTGTCATCACATTGCGGCGGGGTCACCTTTGAATCAATGCTTCGTTCCATCGCTGCCCCCTCAATGGCCCCGCGGTTCACAAAAGTTCCTTCCTCCCCCTCAGTGGCCCAGCGGTTGCAAAAAGATTCCTCACTACTCCTCAACCCCTTTTCCCTATCATGTCACATGTTATGGCAATCTTCCCAATATCACTTATAGGAATTGCTTTAATGAAATGCAATACTATTTGGTTTACCGATCCATCAACTTGAGTGATTGCAACTTCAGTGGAAAGCCTTCTTGGAATTCAGGATGGAACTTTTGATGTTCCTAACCTGGTGCAGGGTATTACATGAAGATTCTCAGAGCTATCAGCCAATGTAAGCCGGTAAGTAAATTGGTCGTGTATAGTGCCTTTCTGCTATTTTGTTGTCTTCGCAGCACGAAGAGGGGAGGGTTTGTTCGTGGGATAGCAGTAGAGACAGGTGCTAAGCCTGCGCTGTTGGATGGTGTAGGTCAGAAGGACCCTATTCTGTGTGCTGGTATGCATCTTTAGAATGGGGAATACGTTATCTAGAAGGGAGAGCCCAAGATCTGAAGAGGGTAAATGTGCTCAGGGCAACGGCCCCCCTTAAGGCAGGGGAGTGTAATTGGAAATAGGACTGAAGAGAGGAGAATTAGTCATAGATCAGTAGTGTTTATGTGGAGTGTACCTGTGGCAGACAACTTTGTGGTACGTGCCAGTTTGATGTGAAGTGGAAGTATGAGTTTTAGAGGGTTGTTGGTTAGTTGAACGGAGCATACAAATGGGGTAAATGTATTTGGAGGCCGAGAGGCAATCGTTAGGGACACTCCAGGGCCAAGGTGGTATGAGTGAAGCGAATAAGGCCACTTGTCTGATATTCGCCAGGGCAATTGTTGGCTTCCCCTTTGGTTGTGTGACTTCTGACCCAGGTGATCCAGGTGATTCCCTTCCACAGGTGGTGGAAGAGTGGTGAAGATGGGTTCTGTTCTGGCCCAGGGGGTTCCACCCACCTGCCATGGTGGCTACAATAAAGGCTGGGACACCAGAGTTCAAGTGTGCACATCTTCCTTTATTCAAATACAACTGGGCTATGCTGGAGCCCCTCCTTGCCCCGTCACTTCCCTTTGCGTGTCCTCACTCCTCCCGCTCCCCGGAACTAGACGTCAATGTGACAGGTTCCTAGTCATTTCCCAAGTTCAAAGGTGCCTTCTGTGGAAGGAGGTTCAAGTGATAAACTTTGCATTGGTACTGTGGATTGTGCATTGAATTCAAGGAACATAATACAGTGGTGCATTAAAGTTGAGGACAGTGGGCTGTGCTGTGCACAGGATGTAAATTCCTTTCATTTAATATACATTGGAATTTAGTTTTTTTTTTTTTTTTTTTAAATAAAACAAACTTTTGATATGTTTGCAATATAATGCTTTATAAAGCTGTAGCAAAGAAATGATCCAAAACATATCTGGTGTTAATCATTTTAGCTGACCGGATAATGAGGTGTGGACATACTTGAAATAAGCTTATCTTAGAATGAAGGTTACTATAATGATGTTCTGCTATTGATATGATGATGGATGTGTTTTCTGTGCAGTAGTATATGGGTTACATGGTCTAGTTAGTGTAATCGGTGTGATGGACACGGACAGCTAAGCACTCAACTGAGTTTCATAAAATTGGGATCACGTAAAAAGTAAAAGAGATACTGATGTTCCCTGTGAGACAATTGCCCTAGTCTCTCTTAATTTTACTCTAAACTAACTCAGTATAATCCCCATCTTTCAATGATACTCGTATATGTTTTTGCAAGCTGTTACCTGTGGAATTTAAGCAGGTTGTGGAGTGTTTTACTCTGCACTGGGATAACGACAGGGTCTAATATTGATGACTTGTAGGCCCAACCACTGTGGTGCTTAAGGGGGACATACCCTCCACAATTTTAAAATATACCTTTTTGTCCCCCAAACTCCCGCTACCACCTTTTAGGGATGCAGTCTCGTACATTCTTGGCCAGTGGTTTTGAACATGTTTGGCGAGTCACCGAACCACATGAATTTTGAGAGTTTAGTTGCTGTAAAATATTTAGAACATTTCCAGACATTTGTCCGGGGAAGTTTGAGGTCCCCCAAAGAGTACAAATGATGGCCCTTTACTCGAGTAAAGGGACCTACACATGCCACATAGCCCCAGTAGGGCTGTGGAGTATGATACACTTTTAATTTCCATTTCCATTTCCAGTTCTCCTGCAATGAAAATAGACAAAAGAGTCGTGTGTCGATTTTGGGTACATGAAGGTCTTGGGGAGCAGTGGTGGTGGAAGGGGCAATAGGGGTGCTTGTGGGAGATGCAAGATACCCCATTTGTAGCCGCAAAAGTGTCATCCAGGAATTTACGGGAAAAAGAGCTCTGTGTGCTGCAAATGTTCTCAGGACATGTTTGAGAACATTCAACGTAGTCTTACCCTTTGCGTTCCAGATGCGCCTCGTTTTGGACCAGCAATTACTTATTCTAATGAGTGTATTTGTTTAGAGCAGTTACGCAGGTGTCAGTCACCCAGGCAGTGGTTTGCTCGGGCCCTTAACTTGGGAGGCTAGCCATTACCTGCAGGGTCGGCGTGCTACTGAGATGTATATAGCTATTTTTGGGGGCTGCTCCGGATCACCGGGCAGCCCCGTGCTCAGGTCGGGTGGCACCCGACAACATACACACTTAGGCGGCGCCCATGCCGCATACTCAGGGGTGGGGGTTCTGCCCACCCCGCTCCAGATCACCGGAGCTCCGCACACGTGGCCAGGTCCACCTGGCCACCGCGGCCCCGGCTCTGGGGGCACCCAGGCCGTGGTCGCATCCCCAACCCGCATCACATGGCTGGGGGACCCACAGGGACGGCGTTGCCCGGCAGGGGCACCGTCCGGACGGCGTTGCCCGGCAGGGGCACCGTCCTTAAGCTGGGCCCCGTCCGTGGGCCCAGCACCGACAGCGCAGCACCAGCCTGGTGCAACAGGAACAACGCTGGAGCCAGAATGGGAGTGACTGGCGAGCCGGAAGCGGCTTGCCTCTTTTATTATGTTGGTCGCGTGGCTACTGCCACGTGACCCATTACAACATCCTGGGAGCTACCATGCTCCCAGGAGGGATTCACATGCAACAGCTATTAGCACCCAAGTAGTTTCTACGTGGGTGCTAAGGGTATTTAAATGAAAGAAAGAACTTTACGTGGCTCCTGAAGTCCATTTTCTATGTTGACGATGGCGACATCATCAACAAGGAAATGGAGTTCAGAAGGAACGTGGAGCGCGGCATCGAATATTAAAGGTAGGTCTTCTTTTCTTTTTTTTATTTAAGCACATTTAGCACCTGCATATAATCTATAAGGGTGCTAAAAGGTGAGAGAAGGACAGAGTAGGGAAGGAGGAGTGGGAAAGTGAGGGGGACGCTGGACAGAAGCACTCAGGCTGCTTGGAACACAGGCTTATAGCAGAAAATACAACCTGTGTTACAAGCTTTCTGATTGGCCAGCGTCGCGTTCCACGGTGCTAATGATGATAATTACTGAAGGACTGCAGCAGTCACATCAGCGATTGTGGAGTAGATGTGGGAGGGAGATCATCTCTGAGAAGCCCTGCTAAAATGTAAATCTTTGGGTCATCAGCACTGGCATAAAGGCATTTGCCGCTGAAACTCAGAATCACATGTATGCCCCTAGCCTTCCCTCCCAATCTGCGCCTTTTTACCAAGGCAGCAAAAATGCACCCGAATAACAAAGTAATACATTTTGCATCTCCATGGTGCCTGCTGCTCTAATGCACAGAACACTGTTTAATCTTAATGTGAAAAAGCAATTTTCTCTCCTGATTCATGCCATGACATGATCATGATGACTCATGACAAGACACATTACAGAGAACGTGTAGTGTGATAGGATTCATAAACGGTGACTCTAAAATTGCATGCACAGCTGATTTCCAAACAAACAGTATTGACAGTGAAACTGTGCGCCAGTGCGGGCTTCCCCCAGCTGTGTGAACTCCCTCTAGCGTTGTCCTGACATTAACAAAAAATAATAATAATAAAATTCTATGACCCCAGCAGTGTAAGCTTTCTGTGGGTGTGCACCTTCAGTTCTAAAGGACAATAGCACTCCACTGTCAGTCCTATAGGACCCCAGAAGCGAGAGCTTCCTCACCTCTCCATGCTGTAGGGCTCCAGCCGTGTGTGATTCCTTCGGAAGTACCCTGCCAATACTATATGACATTTGCCAAGTGAGCATCCTTACAGAAATATGCTGTCTGTGCTATAGAGCGCCCAGGGTGTGCCCTTTCAGTTCTCCAGGACCACAGTAGTGTGGTGCACTGTCTACAGAAATACACTGTCAAAGATGTACTGCTCTTGCAGTGTAAGCATTCCTACCAAAATACACTGCGAGAGCCATATAGCCCCAGCTATGCCATGTCACTCCTCCAGCAGTGTAAGCTTTCTCCTGCTGTGACTCTGGCATGCTCATTTGACCCCTGCAGTGGTTCTCCAGAAGTACACTTGTAAAGAAAGACTTGACGCAAAACCTGTACGATAAAAATAATCCAAGAGGCCAAAGAACCACTGCACCACTCTGCAAGGGAAAACAAGGTTTATTACATGCAAAAATGTCTCAGACGGTCCTGTAGAACTGAGACAAAGCTCATTACGTGCCAAGAACGTTCAGGTTATGTAGTGTAAAACCGCATATTAGCATATATAGGTCACAATGTCACCCTACACCCTCGTTGGCTACCACCTATAGAACATGCTAATAACTACTGTATTCTCTTGACCAATTGGCCAAACCTAATCTAAACCAATTCCCCTATCCACTTAGCCCACTAGATTGTCACTGTTGAATCCAGGTGCATGATTTGCTGACAGGTACACCGATACAGTGATAGATTGTGACCGTCACGTGATGTGCACCCCTCCAATCCAGACACGTTCAAAGTAAGACTTGCAATGCCAATTCTGCTTTGATAAAAATATGGGCCTTCTCATTATACCAGATGTTGTGGCGCACACAAGCTACGCCCCCAAACTTATACTAAATTTACTGGCATCACCTCTGCTCCTCCTATCCCAAATCATGGAACGTTCCAGACATCACTCCCCTTATCTCCTTCAAGCCCCATTTGCCCAGGAATCACGTGACCTGAACAAAACTCCTTGGTCTGAATTTCAGGGAATTATTTGCTTTGCTTGGGCGTCTACTTGTAGTTCAAATGGGTCGACTGATCCTTGGGTGAGGGCAGTAGTGTTCTAAATCTTTGTCAGGACTATTGGCATCACAAAACCTCATGCTCTATTCTCATGAATTTGTCCTTCAAAGTGTGCATCCCTATCTGCCCTCCACACAGCTAACATTCCATTCCCACCACATTCAGCCTCTGCAGCGGGATACAATTAGCATTTATCTGTGCATTGCGGGTGCATCTGACCTCAGCTTCTCTCTTGGGGGACGGAAAAGGGATTTGTCTTGAGACTGACCTAAACAGAGCCATAGCTCCACATCAGGGCCTTCACTCTGTTCATTGTGCACTAGTCCTTAAAATCCAATATGGTGACACTCCTGCCATGTTGTCAAGCTGACCCTGCTCCTACCACAGTACCTTTCTGACTCCATCTTCCACCTACTTCAGCTATCTCCTCGCACCTCACTGAAGAACGTAACTTTGTGTGCTAAATACAGGGTCTACATCCGTGCCCTATCTATACAACATCTGCAACCGCAACATTAATATATCTGTTGCTCATTCTGTGTTGCTCTATGGTGTATCTATTATGTTTCAAAACTACAAGTAATATATGCACCATCTATGCACTCTCATTTGCACTGTCAGTTCTGAAAGACACAATGTCCTGTCAGTGCAATACAGCCCTAACACTGTGAGAATCCCCAAGGGTCTTTGCATTCAAGCTCCAGCTGCATGCGCTGACTCCAGTCAGTCCACTGTAAATTCTTTAGGACACTGTAGTGTGATCATTCTTACAGAAATACACTGTCTGCGCTATGGCATTCCAACTATAGACTGGTAGTTCTTTGTGACTCTGGAAGTGTGAGCGTCTTGCATCAGTGCACTTTTATTAATGCAGCACCCATGCAACGTAAGCTTCCTCCAGTGGTACACAGTTACATTTTTAAAACTCTAGCCGTGTGGCCATTGCTAAAGGCCAACGCTGTCAGTGCTAAAGAGCCCCAGCTGTGCCCTGCCAGTTATATGGAACCCTAGTCATGTGAGCTTCCTCCAACACTGCCCTCCCAGTGCAATAGGACCTCAGGGGTACAATTTCCAATCGGAGACTCCTGCATTCGTGTTCCATCATGGCTGCAGCAACCACAGTGGTATTAGCCTCCTCTAGCATTGTCCTGTCAGCGCCCAGCTACCTTAGGGTTAGGTGCATGATACAAATAATAAACAAATACAAATGTAGGGCCCTAGCAGTGCAAGCTTTCTATAGCAGTGCTTGTAAGTGCTATAGTACTTAGTACTGTAGTCTGCTTCAGGACCCCAGTATTGTGAGTCTCTTTCAGAAGTAGACTGTCTTTATATTTTTATTTAGTGGGTTTCAGTCCTGTTGAACGTTTCAGACATTATATTCATGCCAGAGAAATATTTAAATACTTTGTACCAATATATTACATCCTAATAAAACCAAACCATTCATTTTCTATTTTCGTTGAAATTTAAAATACACAATTTCCTACAAATCCCATTTAAAAATCAATCATGAAATCAAGTCAAGACAAATAACTTCCCAATTAACTGTGAATCTCCCTTCTGTATTATTATGTCCACTGTTGATCATACTCTACACCTGAGGAGTACTATTGTTCAAAATTCAATTTCTTCACCGCAATATCCCACAGTCACCTTAAGGCAATCATTAATGGCAAGTTGTTACCTTATAAATATCGCTTTCAGAACCATGCTCATTTATTGTAGTGTAAATTGTGGACACATTTACCCAACAAAAATATATATGCATTTACCAGTGTTAAACATTTAGTTAGTACATGCCTATTAGACTTGGAATTGCTCTGTAATATACACAATTGACAATTCCTGGATCAATAACCATAAGTTTGGGTATCTGATTCAGTCTTAGGAGTATCAGAAACCTTCCCTGTTTGGCCGATGAGCACTGCATAAGATAATTCCTTGGAGGCCTGAAACCAAATGTAGTTAAGCTCTTTAACGGAGCGATGTGTTCATACTTTGAGATCCAGTTCCACTCATTAACTTTGTTTATGAGTTCTACTCTTAATTTATACTAGCCCTGCCCCATTCCAGTTCCCATCAAATCATCTGAAAAAGTTCACAATTCGCTTTTTGAAAATGTATTAGGACTTTAGATGTACCTGCCTTTAGCGTGGTGCCCAATAGATTTAACAAAGGTTCATTCTGGGCCCTTCATAGCCTTCTTATAGAGTAGCCCTTTTTTGTAATATCTGGATCACTAAAGAGCACAGGCCAAGTTCGAGGTGTATCACCTCCACTGGGATACCATTCGCCAAGCCCAACAATCTCCTCCACATCTTTCCCTCTGAAATGTTAAGCCATTTATAACTATGTTCATAGTTGGCCTCCAGACCATAAAGAATTGATGCCATTAGGCTCTGCTTATGCACCAGTAGTATTCCTTTTAAACTATATCAGCCATCCTCTTTGTGAATTTCTTCAACATGCCCATTAGGGAGACCACCTTACATTGTTTCATTTCTTTAAATGCAGTGATCCTATTATCGTGTGTAACTTCACATATTCAATGGGACCTTCCTCTATGTGGATTGGTTGGGTCGGTTTTTTAGTACATCCATAACACATATATTTTGTGTTATTAATATTTATTGGCAGCCCATTTGCCTTTGTGTAGGTGTACAGTGCATTCGTGTTTCTCCTTAGCACGTTAAAAGTGTGCGTTAAAATTCTAACAGCGTCGGTGTATGCGAGCCAGGGGATATGTATATTTTCTGTTTTCAGGGGGACATTGTTGATCATGGTCAATGCGCCCAGTAAATCCGCCAGGTAGAGATTGAACAGCACGGGGGTCCAACACACAGCCCTGTTTCTAGCCTCTGTGTGTGGGTAAGCCCTTAGTAAATAACCCCATGCTGTTCAATCACACCTTCACACTCGTATTCTCATGCAGGTGTGTCAACAGGGTCAGGAATCCTTGAGATATGTTCCACTTTAGCAATTTTTGCTACAGACATTTTCGTACAATCGTATCGAAGGCTGTCTCAAAATCTACATGCAAGGTATGGAAATAAAGATTACTTCTATCTTGTACAGCCTCAATCAAAGTATTTAAAGTAAAAGTATTGTGTGTAGTAGATGACCCAGGATTTAAGTCCGTTTGAAATGTACTTAATATGTTTTTGTTTGTAGTCAATTTCTGCAGTTCTTTAATACCATGGTTGCAAACACCCTGCTTGTCACATCTAGTAAGGATAATAATCTATAGTTACATGGGTCGCGCATAGCCCCTTTTTCTAATATGGGTATTAATAGGGCTTTCTTCCATGACTCTGGGATAATCTCCAAATTAATTATTTTCATACACAAGTCCGTGAGAATCCCAGCCCACAAGTCTGGCTTCCTCAATTGTACTGCATTTGCCAACCCATCGGGTTAGCGGGGCTCTAGAATCATTCAATGTATGCATAATTAGAATTATATAATCATAGTCAATAACTATATCAAATCCCTTAATCTTTGTTCTGCTCGGTAATGACTCGTCTTTAACAGCCTTACCATATTTAATGATTATATGCAAGCTCCATGCCTCTTCCTCAATTGGATTAATGGCCATGTCTACTTTATCTCCCTTTAACTGATTTGATATATGACAAATCTTTTCTGTATCCCCCCTCCAAAGTAAGTCAAACAGGGGTTGCCACTGTGCATTTATTACAGACAATCTGTGCCTTTTGATACAATTAGTTTATTTATTTTTCTCTCTTCTTATGAGGGATATTCGTCCATTATAATTAAACTCGTAAGAACTCGTTTTTCTAATCATTTGTCTCAGTGAACTGTTTTCATCTCATATAGTTACACCATACAGGCATTTATATCTATCCTCACTTTTCAGAGCACACATGGCCCCCATTGGCATAACTGAAGCAGTCAGTTCAGTGATCCACAATATTATTTCATTGGGATCTAACTCCTTCAATTTTAGTAAGTGGTGCCCTTTAAGTCTCCAATTCCGCTTATTGTATTTAATTTCTGTTTGGTCCATTTTATTCGATTTCAGCCCACACTAATTTCAGTGTACCCAAATCTTCTAGTTGCATCCACTTCTAATTCTAAGTTTGACTCTAGGCTCAGGGTGGCATGGTCACTCAACTTGTTAAAAATCGAGGTCAATGAACACACGTATTTAATTGCCTCAGAGTTGCCAAATAAGTAGTCAATAGTGGCACAACTCTTATAGTTGCGCCAGATGTAATTCCCTGGTATGTTGCCCTTGTGGCGTCCATTGAACTTGTAAAGTCCACAGTCCACAATAAAAGTGTTCCATTTCCTTCCCTGTTTATGTTCTTTGTTTTGTTTCATAATGCTTTTGTTCTGGAGAAAATCTGTGACACTTATTTCCTCAACATCTTTTCAATGTGCGTTTCGGTCCCAACCCACAATCGACATGTTTTGTTCAGTAGAGTCATAGCTATCTATTAGCAAATCGTAAATACTAGATCAAATCCCTTCTGTTGATTTGCCTACTGGACGATCATAAACATTCACAAGCAACTGTGAAATTACTGCATTCTCATTTTTTTATTCCATCTCAACTGCTATAATATTATATTGCGTCCCTGCCATTTTCATTTAAGCAGTAGGAATTTGTGATTGCATACCAATTATTAATCCTGCTCTAGATCGGCCAATGTATACTTCATACCCATTTAGAAAATAATTTGTGGTTAAAAATATCAGACTTAGTCAAAATATCAACCGCTTTACTGCTGCGAGTGAGATGTCCATTCTCTCTATTATTACAGGTACAGATGTAATATTTCACTGTCTTTTAACATTTAATGTGGGTAAGAATCTAGATAGCCATGTCCAATCCTGCTCCCTGCTACCATCATTGTGTTCAAAACCTCTACTTAACACTCTCCTAACCTCCTTAGTTGATGTTACTTTCAGATTACATTGTATAACCTCACTTTGCGGTACGTATTTGTTCCCACTAGGATAATGATCTATGTCATACGGCAATTGTAAGAATTTAGGTGGATGTGATTTGATTATGTTCACAGTCTCACATGATATGTGGTGAACCCTAGCTTAGTAGTTGGTAATGTTAATGTTAATGTTAAAGGATATTTGTACCACGCACTATCACCACCAGAGTTGCCCCCATGCGCTCTAAACACTGAGTCCTCTATACGTTCAATGTAATCTATATCACTAGAGGTCTCTACTCTGAATGATGGTTTAAGATAAAACAGATGCTGAATGTGAGCTTGATTAAGTACAATGTCATTTTTATCCTGGAATATATAACATAACGTGAATGAAGATTTTCTTTCTCAATCCTTTGAGGCCCCATAAAATGGCACTTCCGCGCGTGTATTCCCTGCTTCCATAGATGACCTCTTGTTTAATATTGTAGTAGACTCAGGTGTAGCACGGCAATCCTCAGGTGTAGAGCAGCGGTTCGAAAAGAAAGTAGTTTGGTCCCCATGAATTGTTATTTTTTCAGTAGAGGTATCCTCATCGCCTACATTTACCTTGACTTGTTGACTTTGCTTCATGACCTAGTCAGTCAGTACTCCTGTAGATTTATTATGCCTTTTCAGGCATTGGTTCACTTTGTTCCTTCCCTTTTTAGTTCATGCTAACGTTGCAGTTTTGTCTGCAGTCGGCTCCTGGTTTTCATTTATGCACAAGGACTTTCTTGTACCTGCCTTCGCTTTTTGTATATTTATTTTCCTCAATCTTCGCTCTTTGCACGTAACATTTATCTCCTCTTCACTTTTGCAATAGAGTCAGCTCTATTTTGCATAGGAAAGTTCACACCAACAGTCTTATGGCCCCACATTCCAGACATGGAGACAGGGGCGTTGCTGGGGGGGGCTAAGGGGGCTATAGCCCCTGATCTTTTGGTTATAGCCCCGGATAGAATCTCAGGAGCTACAGCCAAAAGACTACCTAGCCCCCAGTCCCAACAGTTCCGACATCAGCATAACCCCGGGTCTTTTCCAGACCTAGCAACTCCCCTGCATGGAGAGATCAGTATCCTGTGCATCTGCCTCCTTCAGTGGTGTGGATTCAAGACACACAACGACGAGGATGGAACAAAGTATGCACCCTACACCATTCATAGACTTTCGCTTTCCATTCTTTCTATGATCGAGGTTTTCCTGCTGATGTCTACATGCATTTTACTACATAACTTCAGTAGCAATGCAAGCTGTAGGGCTCCCATGTCTAGCCCTGTAATTGTATTACTGTTGGTAGAGGACTCGCGACTATGTCCAACCACGCTGTCCATGAACAGGACAGGAGTAGCTGATAGTCCATTATTTATTTGATTGTCGATAGATTGTCTTTTATTCTAGAGCAGCATCTGATAGAAGGACACGATTCTCTTTCTCCTTAACAAAATACTCTGTTATTTTTCCTGCCCCTTTTTTTGTTGTTGTAAGTGCCGGACTATGCATTAGGCCAAGCAAGCACCAGCCTGTGGGTCCGACTCCTTTTAGGGGACCCACGACATCGGATCCAAATAAAGCGCTGCAGAAAATTAAAAACGTATTAGGAGATCATTTGTGAGGGGGGCACGACATTTCTACTGCCTAGAGTCCTCCACTGGTTTAATCCGGCACTGATTGTTGTGGGTGTTCATTCTCAATAATCTCCAATACACGCTGAAACTCATGTCTTGCCAGGCCGTATTCATCCTGCGAAGATTGTAAGATTGTAAGCTGCTTTTTTATCTGTGTGTTTAGGAGCATTACTGAGTGATGGTTTTAAGCACACCTGTTTGCAATTTCTGGCCCTCAGTCAGCAAAATAAATCCAAGCAACTTACTTGGAGACAAGTCTAGACATTTTAATTTGTCATAGGGAAAGTGCGCACATCCTCAATTCCATGTTCTGCAGGGTTCAGGTAAACAGCGTGAACGTCCTTCAGCAGTCCCATGTTACTGCTACAGCGCCACAGCAGTGCAAGCTTTCTTCATAATTACATTGCTAGTGCGATATGACCACGGCAGTGCCCTGGAAGTCATGTATGGTCTCAGCAGTGGCAGCATGCTCCAGAAGTACCTTGACCGTGCTAATGGACTCCAGCAGTGTGAACATTCTTCAGAAGTACTGCGTTATATAATACCCTAGCAGTGCCCTGTCAGTGCTATAGGATTCACAGGAAGGAGCTTCACACCGATGGAGCTCGAGATCACTGACAACACATTCGGGGGAAGGATGAGAGGAAAGGTGAACAAAGGTTTCATTTACATGCACGGCTTAACACTAAAATGAGGGTACAATGAGCAGGACGGCATCATATGATGGTCAGGATGCCCACTCAATCCAGAGCGCTCAGTGGCCTGGCAAGGGAGTTCAGCCTGAGGTAGGGAAGAGTGGTGAGGAGAAGGGCAGGGAGCAACTTCAACGAAAAAGGTTTCCCCCAACAGTGGTCTCTGAATACAAAGTTGCCCTAGAAATCAAAATAGGCATAACTCTACTTTCTTCATGCCATTGCCCCAGTAACCATGATGGCCCAAAGGGAAGTGTCCCCGTCGCCACCTTGCCCAATCCCCCCCCAATCCTCCCACATCAAGGAATGCTGAAGAAAAAGTCAATGATGATAACCATCTAACACAATCATTGTCAATTAGCCGTGAGATGTCCAATTCATCCTTTGTCTTGAGTGCCTGATCGTAGCCTAAACTATCACAGTAAAGGCCCCTGGACTACATATTAAAAGGCATCCTTGTGTTGGCCATTTCAGTGCATTTCTCACACTGGGCAGACACTTTCAATGGTTCCACGTGGCCCGACAGTCGCCTTTTGTTGCTCGACTCCCCAGGCCTTCCCATATGTTTGAGCAGATTCTGGATCCATTTACAAATTCATCGAGAAAGATGGGATTTCCTCATTAATCATCAAATCACAACAGAATGTGGAGTGAACTGTGATGCTGCAGGAGTGGTAAAGACACCTTCTGCTATTCCAAATGTGTAAATATGGCACAAGTTGATGACAATTTGAATGCTTTAAGGTTTGTTGTGCAGTTATACAAGTATTATTTAAAGTATTTAGGTATACAAAGTTTTCAAGAAAAGGGAACACTCCTCATATTTTGGGCTAGTGGCACAGGTCTGTGTGTGTTTGTGTTTTTAATAAAGACAATGATGCATTCTGAAGAAAAAAGCACTTTGCTATTTTCAACATGCACCCAATGTCAATTTCCTATAGTCATGATGATGAAATTTCAAACGCACAATTGCTTTAGGAAGAGGCACTGGTCTTGAGCTATACTGAAGGTACATTTTCTCTGCCATTGTACAGCCTCTTGCTGCTGGCAAAAAAGGTCAGAGTGAGATGAGGGCATGGGAGGGAGATGAGGGGAAAGGGCAGACGTGAGGGGAATGAAGGACAGAGCACAAAGGTTATCTTTCAGGTGGGGGAGATACTGAGAAGGGATTTGATTAATTTCCTTAAGCGCAGCAGATACTCGTTGGCTCTGATGTGGTTCGGCAACGAGCTTCAGAGGCGAGCAGAGGGATGGAAAAGTGTCTCTCAGCATTGTACCTGCACTGAGAGGATACAATTGTAAAAATGTGGGCATCAGCAGAATGAAGGTCACGTGGCAGTAGGTCAAGTTTAATCTTTTCTTGTCGGCTGTATGGAGCCAGTCTGCCAATTCTCTTGGGGCATGGAATCTCAAGCATGGTTCCTGAAGCCACTGTTCACCAGTGGAGGCTTTTCAGACGTGCGGTAATAGAGTGATGCTTCTTTAATTCAAAGACAACGCAGCCAGCTGCATTCTGAACCTTTGCATGAAGTTGATTTCGAAGATAGCGAGGGCTTTGTAGAGGGAATTGCCATAGTCCATGTGAGAGTTTACCAGTGCTCCTCCGCCCATAGGTTAGTTGTCTGTGAGGTGTAATGAAGGCTCTTGCAGATAAACTTCAACTGGAGGAAGGAGCTTTTGACCACAAGGTCCATGTCTATATCTCATAGGTTTTGGAACTTGGTTTTGATAGGGACTAGTTTTCCAAAGAAGGTAGTTGGGGGGAATAGGGTGTTGAGTCATCATTGAGTCATTTTGGAAGATTAGGGATTCTTTAACAACGATTGCTCGTTTGGCTTCTTTGAGTTTAATACAATAAGCACTCTATATACTTCAATGAATTATGCACTATAAGGAACTAGGGATGCCAATTATCACTCTAAAATCTCTCAGAGGGTGAGCATTAGGCATTATTCTAGAACTTAGATCATCTTTTAAACGTAGCATTTATCCATGTGCATAGGCATAGTTGGAACCCAGGATCTCGAAATGGTTGTTTGTACAGATAACCAATTTCTCCCCTCGCACACCTCACCTTCGCAACTTAGCGGAAGGCACATGCCCACTCCACACGCCCTGCGCTCACATATAACACAAACACTATTGCACAACACCTCTGCCATAAGAATGAAGCAACTTCTAATGACAAAAAATAGAACTGTAGCTTCACACATAACTCTCTATCTCCTTCAACACAGCCCTCCACCTTTAGTTCACAGTATACCTGTGCTGCACCCATAGACACTCCATTGAGGCATGGATGACTATCAGGGTCTTGGCCACCCTCACTTAACTTTAATGGCTGAAATGCACACATGGATAATAGCACCTCCCAATTCTCCCAAATTTTGGGACTCCAGTCCCTCCAAGGGCTTTCAACCAACAGCTTGTTGGGAAGAAAATGGTGAAATGAGCTAAACAAATGACAAATTGAATGAATGATTGATTGTTCAGCAATGTCTTTGATATGGCTCCAACATGATTAATCCCCCTTGATATGCACAGGTAGATTTCAATATCCACTTCATAGGAGTGAAAGGTGAGATTATGGGATGTGAGGCAGTCCATAAGTGACTTGATGTAGAATAACAGGAATAACGAATGAGCATTGGGCACCTCAACAGGTTACTTTATTGGGAAATGAGTTAAGTTGCTGCAGACCATTGCAATAGATTGAAGTCTCCATAGCAGGATGGTGTTATCAACAGTGTCGAAAAGGGAAGAAGAGGTTGAGAAGGATCAGCATTGCAAACGTCCAGTGTTGGCCAGTTTCAGATATTCATTCCAGAGACCTGAGTCATTTCTGTGCTGTGGTCAAGAAGGAAGCCTGATTCACAATGATCAAAGAGCAAGATATATTCCACCAATTTTTTGAGTTTGGCTGATACCATCTTTTTGTACGATTTTGGCACCCACGAGGAAACCAGTGATAGGTACGAAGTTAGGTGGGTCATTGCACTCCAGAGAGTGTTTTTTTTTTTTAGTGTGGGAATGATTAAGGCACATTTTAAATCGCTTGAGACCAAGTTACCTGAGATTGAGCAATTGATGACTTTGGATAGTGGGAAAGCCAAGATATCAGCATTTAAGGCCGCCATGAATGAAGGACAAGGATCACTTGAGTCTCAAGCAGGTTAAAGAGCTCTGAGCATCCTGTGCAAGTCACTCTCTGAGACCTGATATTAGAGAATTCTGGAGGGGAGTAGCCTGTATTGGTTCATAGAAAGCAGAATTGAAATCAGCTACTTCTTCTTGTCTAATTGGGGTTTGGATAGATTTCTTGAGACTAGGTTTCGATACTCAGAAGAGTAAATGGAAGTACATCTATCTCTGCTTTTATGATCAATTTTAATTTAGAATTGGGTCTCAAGTAAAGATCTTTTGTTTAAGACTTAAGATAGTATCATGGGGTTTAGGATTAAGCAAAATATTGTCTTCTAACCCCTGGATTATGAGTTGTATTAGAATATACGATTAATGGGTTTTCAATTTATGTCAACTGGTTCAACATCCTACCGCTGACACCATATATGAGTAGTCAGAAATAAGAGGCAGGCACAAAGTTGTAAATTTGTCATCATTAGACATCTTTATTAAAACAAAAGGGTTGGTTAAATGCCTCTCTGTCCTATCCTAAAGAGAGTTTCCATACCTAGGAAACTAAAAGATCAGTCTATGGTAATTCATCGAAAAGTATAAACTGTCCTTGTGTCCAAAGCATACTATCTGACACTGGAAATGATCAACTAAGGGCTTGAGGAAATATCCTAAACTTATACTTGGAAAAAAGTGTTCATAATCCTACCAAATAAATACAACCAATAGAAGTAATTTTCTCCAAGGAGAACTCATTGGATACAGAGGCTGTTTCAGTTTCACCTGGATTTATGTAGGACAGCAAAGTTGT